>NC_142209.1:8987276-9144915 GCF_049639895.1 Pseudopodoces humilis
TATAATGTAACAAGAACTTTGCTTTCTTAATTTCTTACCTTCTCTTACTCTTAACTTCTTACCTTCTCTTAAGCTCCACTCTAACTTACTGTCTCTTAACTTCTGCATCTCTCTTAACTTCTTACTCTCTCTTACTCTTGCTCACTTGCTCTCTTAACTCGCCCTCTCTTATTTACTTCTCTTATTCCCTGCTCTTACCCCCTCTTCCCCTCTTTCTCTACCCCCTTAATTACCTCCTTCCCTTATGCTCCCTGACTCCTTTCTCCACTCTCTCTCTCCCTCTCTGAGCACATTTATGCTGTGGCTGGCAACGTAAATGCATCCTTTCCTCCCTCTACCTAAATAATAAACTACATATACCTTAACAGCCTGACCCTGGAGAAGTCTCTCACTGGAGCATGTTTTGTACATCTATAGAGAACAGTCCCAAAGTGCAATACAGCAGCCAAATGAAAAAGAAGCTTGTATTTCTGGAGAAGGGGTAGACTGGCATGTGAAGAAAATTATATGGACAGATGGATATTGGTGATGAAGAGAGACAGGGACAACTGACTCAGTGATCAGAATCCATTTTTACTGTGGGCTACATAAGCCTATGTACCATTCTAGGAAAGCTAGTAATTTTATACTACAATGGTTGAGTTAAACATCATACAAACATACAGACATACATGTGTATTTCAATATTGATTCCATCTTCTCCCTGTCGCCAGTCTTGAGTCAATCTTCAAACCTCTGTTTGTTACTGCCAAGGCATCCTGGCTATCAGATCTCTTATGCTAATCAAGTCCAAAGTACTTTCTGATTTCACCATAGAAGGAAGCACGCTAGGTAGAAATAGGGATTTTAATGGGAAAAAAAAAAGTCTTGGAAGAATAGTGGAAGATATTATGGCCCTGGGACTAAAATGTTCATCTTTGTCAGAAGCCTGTACATGGAAACAAAGCATCCTCTATCTCCAGGTTGTTGTGGATAAAGAAATAAATATTGAAAAGCTGCTATGAGGAGCTGTACCTTTACAGACCGTGTTCACACTCTCTTTAGTGACCTAAAAATATATATATAATATAAATCTTGACTTTCTATGAAGGGTGGTGAAGGAAGAAAATATTTTCCTGATTTATGGTAGAATCTCTAAGTATTTAATCTTAGCCTTTCTTGGTGTAAAGATTTTGCCCTGAGAGGTAGAAAAACTGATACTAGCAAGTTCCAATGGCTTAAGAAAAACAAAAGCAATAAAATATTTAAGCTAGATTTCCTGTTGGCAATCCATGCATGGCCAGCTTTAGACAGACCTGAAGGAGGACCCGTAGTTTACTGCTGCGATATGGAAGGTTTGGTGTATGGCACTGAGAGAGCTATGATCTTTGGAAAATTCCCATGGGCAGGTTACATATAGTTAGTGAGCAGTCCCTGGAAGAAGGAGGATGCTTAATCATAATTTGAAAACAAATGGGTTGTTGTTGTTTTATTCCAAATTTGTAGCTTTTCATAATTCCTTTCTCATGTATAATTCTAAGGAAAACAGACGAGTGTACTATTGCACAGAACATTGTAGGGGGTCAGGTTAGGTGTCCTTCTTTTAGTTCTGGCTCACCTGTGGAATTTTTACCCATTAGTTGTGGGGAGTGGGGGGGAGAGGGAACCTGACTGCTGGTACTTGAGAAACAGAGAGTTCGGCTGGGCCCAGGGGGAGAAAGGGGCAGGAAAAAGGGAGGGTGGGAACAGTTTTGCTGGCTTCTTCAGCTTCAGAGAAGGACACCTTTTGCTGGAGCTGTTGCTGCGGGGAGAAGGGAATTCACCATCACCCAGACGGAGCTGCTTCTTCTTCTTCTCCTTCTTCCCTCTTCGTTGGTGGCCTCTGTCCTGCTGGGACGTGTGGCAGTGCCAGGCACCGCCGTGGAGTTGCTGATACACCTCATCCACCAGCCCAGGATCTCTGCTCATCCCTGCTGTTCCAGCTGAGTGTTCCTCAGAGTCCTGCAGGAGCACCGGGACTGACTGCCCAAGGGGGTTTGTGAAGCAAAGCCTCTCCTCCATCCCTTCCCGTCTCAGCCGAGAAAGCTGTCACGGGGTCCCTGGTTCTGTTTTGCTGTTAATGCTGTAGTTATTGTTGTTTGTTTGCCTTGTTACAAATATTAGTAAAGAACTGTTATTCCTATCTCCAGATCTTTGCCTGAGAGCCCCTTGATTTCAAAATCGTGGTAATCCAGAGAGAGGGGGTCTACATTTTCATTCCAAGGGAGGCTCCGGCCCTCCCTAGCAGACACCTTTCTTCCAAAACCGAGACAGACATGTATTTTATTTCCCTGTGTTGTTGGATAAGGGCTTGAGCTGGTGCTTTCACACAGAACCAAGCTCGGTTTCATGCAGTCCTTTATTCTGGACTTACTGACTTTGCACAAGGTTTGCCAATAAGTAAAAATGTAGCATACCTGAATGCAGTGGTGATGGAGCACAGTAAATATAAGTGTATGCACATCTGTGCCTGATGCTCCCTCAATAATAGGGTAAGTGTAGATATTTTTAGAATATCTAGTTTATACATAAATATTGATAACTTCTACTAAACAAACCATTAAAACATTTAAATGCATTAAGATATCTTACTAAAAAGCCATTCCCATTATCAATATCTTGGTGCTGGTTATGCTTTTGTATGTTTTGTATGCTTATGCTTAAGTCAAACAAGGATCTTTCTGAGGGAGACAGACTTGTCACTCAGAAGAGCATGGAGTGTGATGTTTGAAACATGAAGGACTTTAAGTGATTTCCAAAACAGAGGAAATTTGGGGGGAAAATCAATGTAATAACAGCACTGTGTAGAATAGACAAACTTTTTTCTTGTTTTTCTTTTCTTTGATATTCAGTGTCATTCATATGACACAGTGATACCTCCAGAATATTTAAGAATCACTGGAAAGAACTAACAGTAACTCTGTCCACATGAAGCTTGTCAGGCTGGTTCTATGACTTCCTCTAAGTGAAATCCTCCCCAGGGATCCCATACCTGGGAATTCTTGCAGGACATCTGAATTCAGCCAGAGTTTAGCTACCAGAGAATGGGATATTATTTTTAGGGTACACCCAGGTTTCCCATAGGACATCTGAAAATGAGCCCAATCTGGCAGGGGACAACTGCACCTCTGGTGTGGCCATGTCTGTACAACACACCCTAAACTGTGCATTTCACTGCACCTGATGTGCAGACAAAGACTCTCTAACTAATTAAAGTTAGAAAGTTGTTGGAGTCTGAGATACAGAGTGTGTGCCCTTGTCTCTGATGGCTGGCTCTGAGATCCAGGAGAACACTGAATTTCATATAACATGAAATTTATGGGCATGTTTTCATGGTGATACATGAAAACAACTGTTAAAGTTAAATAGAAAAGCTAAAAGGGTGAGTGTGTAGATTAGAAAGTTTTTTTAAGCCACTGGGTGACAAAGTTAGTCTGGAGTTTAAACTAGTTCAGAGAGCAGAAGACAAGATGGAGGATTAAGAGTGTTGTCTCTTTTCCTTCTTCTTGCTTCTTCATTTTCTTCTTCTAGAGGTTTTTGGGTAATAGTAAGTGATTGGATAGAAAATGCTGCAGTGCAGTACACAGGTGTTGGGTCATTGGGTCATTAAGAAAAATAATATACATGTCTATTGTTAATTGGATAAGAATAAGTATAAAGATAAAAAGGCTGCACAGTTCAGGGACACTTTGTTCCATCAGAGCCAAAATATGCCAGGTTGTAGTGATTTGAACTTGTGCAGAAAGTCTGAAGAGACCTGCCAAGTTTTGTGATAACATCCTAATAAACACAAGAAGATCCTAACGAGCTTTGGAGTTTTCTTCTGACCCGGAGAACTGAGATAAAAGGAACTCCCCATGAAGGGGTATTCTGAAGGAGCCCAGCTCAGAGGAGACTGGGAAATCCATGTGTGAGAAGAAGCACAGCAGAATCAAAAGAGAGAAAAAACAGATTAAAAAATTATAGAAAGTGATATGTTTATTATGGCACTGGGCACACTGGGAGTAATCTCTCAAAGGCATGTGCGAAAATTACAGAGCCCTTGCCCTCTTTTTATGTACAAAAATTTTATATATTCATATAATTATTCAATATGCCTATACATATGTATTTCCTACTCCTGCTTTGTATTAAAATGAGTTTAAAGTCTTTTTATGCTTGCACAGTCCCTTCCTCAAAATAGGTCAGTGAGTTTCAAAATGGGCCAGTAGTCTCCTAAAATGAAGTTAAGGACATCGTCCTCATGGTAAACTTTTCACCTTTGTCTTGCTGGCAGGATTTCTAGTGCCTTGGCCATAGTCCAAGCTCCCCAACCTAGTTTTGGCTAGTTTTGGGGCCCAAGTGTAGTTACAGTTTATGCATCTTTACAATACCCCATCCTGACACAATAAAGTCAAGCAAATTATATATTGTCTTAGCTCTAACTAGCTCTACTAATAATTAACTATTCTACATTGTTTTTACTCTTCTTGCTATATTCTTAATCATTACATATTATTTCTATCTTTCTAGCTAAACTCTTAACTCTTTGATTTCTTTAAATCTTTGATTCACACCAACCCCACAGTGACAAGATTTCCTTACTGAGGCAGGTAGGAAATGCATCACAGCTATTTCTTCAAGGTTCAAATTAAATCAAAATCCTCAATTAAAAACAAGGGTTTATTCTTAGAAATGTGTTTCAAGAAAAAAAAACAACATCTGAAGATAGGAAAATGGCCCGGTGTCCTGGGTTGATTATGACGTTAAATTGTATCCCCATTCGTCCACCTAACCCAGACACAGGTTTTGTATTCTTAAAATTCCATCTAAGAGTAAAAGTGAGTGGAGAAGAAGCACCGAGTCTGTTATCAGAGACTGTACTTGCTCCCCCCGCATCAGGAGTTTTGACTACAGCACAGACAGACAACAAGGGACAGATTGCCTTGGCTTTCCAGCTAGCCGGAGCAGAGAGGTCTTCCTGGACTGTTTTGTTTCCCTTTTCTGAAACGAATCAAACCTGCTCTGGACTGGGGACTCAGGGGAGCACTGGGAGCTTGCACCTGTGGACTACCGGGAGCCCAGCCTGGGCAGCGGCATTTTCCAGCACCAGAGGGACTGATAACAGAGTGAACACCCACAGGAAATAGACCCTCTGAAGTTTGTCATCTCTTCAGAGCGGTGAGAGGTTTTGTAATTTGATATTGTTCATTCTTGTGCTGGGTAGTGCTTTGCCTGTTAAATAAACAGGTTTTTTCCACTTCTCTCAGAGAAATCTCTTCCCGAATTGGTTGGGGGGTGGGAGAAAAGGGCCACGTGGGTTTGCTTCCCGGGGGGAGCCCCATTGGAGGTTTTCTCCCAAATTTGCCCTAAACCAGGACAAATACATTCATTGGCGCCCAACGTGGGGCACGAGAGAGTGGAAAAACCCTGTACTGATTGTATTGAAGTGGCAATTACTTTGTATTGGGATTAGATAAAGCAGTCCCTAGCCATCCAGCCATGCTGCTTGAATTAATAATGTCTTTTGGGGTGCAGGCCTTCATGTGTTTCTGGTCGCTAGGCTTTTTTGAGGTTTTAATACCTTTATGGTCCCTTGGTTTATTTTCTTATCCACAACTAGCCCCAGTGTTGTCCCTAACACATAGCTTTTACAGTAGAGGGGCACGGATTAGAATAGCTATTGGGCTGGGCCTAGTGATTATGATTTCTAAGAAGTTTATTCAGGTGCTGGAGTCTGTTCCAAATATAAAGGATTCATGGGTATGGTTAGGCACCCAGTTTGTTAGAGGAGGAGCAGGGAATGAGGTTTTTCAACCTTTCCTTTCCTTCTTCTCCTCTGAATCGGTTACATCACTACTGGAGAGTGTTCAGTTTCCCCTGAATGTTAAAGAGACCAACTTTCTGGCATTTAATCTGGTAAGTTTCCTCTATACAGTCTTCAGCCTCTCTAGAATGAAGGCTAAGATTTCTAGAGGGACTGATGAGACCACTGAACCAAGCATGGAAAATCCTGAGTGGGGTGGAGAATGGGAGGATATGGGCCAAATCCTGAAGGAATTTTCTGACCCTATAGTTTGGGACTTTCCACATGAACAAATTCTGAATCCAGATGAGGTGGGGATTGAAAGAGACCTGAAAGAGAAGTGTCAGGATGATTCCAAGGAAAAAAAGATCATTGCAGTAAGCTGGGCCCTGGCATATGCTTATCATACATTGCTAGATACTGTAGGGCAGGAAACAGGAGAAAGGGAACAGGGAGATAAATCAACAGTTACCCCAATTACTCAGGCTGCAGCCAACCTCCCAGTTACAAAGCTAGTAGCTAAACCAGACAGCAAGCCTCAACCAATGGCTGTTGTTACTAGCACGAGAAGTGGAAAGTGCACAGACAAAACCAATCTACCAGTGGATGATGATGTTGATACAGGAGAAGGACCCTCAACGCCTCCTGACACAAAACCAAGAGTCAAAGCAACTGGCACAAGATCAGAGGCTAATATTGAGTCCTTTTCCCTGAAAGATCTTTGTGGCCCTGAGGAAGGACTACACTTGACGACCTGATGAATCTATAATTAGTTGGTTAGTCCGTCTGTGGGATGCCGCAGGTGAAGCTACAGTTCTAGATGGCACTGAAGCGAGGCATCTGGGATCCCTGTCACATGATCCAGTTATTGACCAGGGGATGATGAGGGGGGCTAACCCTCGCAGTCTCTGGGCACTGGTCCTGGAAAGTGCAGCCCAAAGATATCTGTGTGTAGATGATCTCTACATGCAGCAAATGCAGTGGAAAACCATCGAACAAGGGATCCAACGCCTGAGAGAAATGGCAGTGGCAGAGAGTGTTTTTTCAGATGACATACCAACTAAGAATCCAGACTTGGTGCCATGTACATCCGTGATGTAGCGAAAATTGGTACGACTTGGGCCACAAGAATATGCATCTGCGTTAGCAATGATGAAATGGGATGAAAGGGAGGAGACCGTGCTGGATATGGCGAAGAAGCTTCGAGCATACGCAGATGCCGTGCATGGCCCCACACATGCAAGAATTGCAGCTGTGGAAACATTTCTGCAGAAATTAGAAGATAAGATGGAGGAGAATCACAAGAAACTTAGAGAGGAGATTAAAGAGGACCTTCTCCAAATCTCAGCAGTACAGATCAGAGGTCCTGGCACTCAACGCAGACGTTCCCCAGATCGGGAGAGAAGGTATACCCCACGAGCTGAGCTGTGGTTCTTCCTGCGTGATTGCGGAGAGAACATGAGGAGATGGGATGGGAAATCTACTGCAGCTCTGGCACAACGGGTGCATGAATTGAAGGAGGAGAAGAGTCACAAGGGAAGTTCCACCAAAAGGGAAGCAGCTCCAGTTGCCTGTAGCCGAACTGCCAAGTATGATGATGATGATGATGACATGTCCGATCCCCTTGAAGGAACATCCAAGACATATACCCAAGGAAAGAAGGATAACCAGGCTTAGAGGGGCCCTGCCTCTAGCCAGGTAGAGGCTAGGGAAAATTGTGTTTTTTGGACTGTGTGGATTCGTTGGCCTGGCACATCAGAACCACAAAGATATGAGGCCTTGGTTGACACTGGTGCACAGTGCACACTAATCCCATCAAGACATGTGGGGGCAGAATCTGTTTCTATTGCTGGCGTGACAGGGGGATCACAGGATTTTACCTTGGTGGAAGCAGATGTGAGCCTGACTGGAAATGAGTGGAAGAAACACCCTATTGTGACAGGCCCAGAGGCTCCATGCATTTTGGGCATAGACTTCCTCCAAACTGGGTATTTCAAAGACCCAAAAGGATTCAGGTGGGCATTTGGGATAGCAGCTGTGGAGACAGAGGGTGTCCAGCAACTGAACACCTTGCCTGGACTGTCTGAGAATCCATCTACAGTAGGACTTCTGAAGGGGAAAGAACAGCAAGTACCAATTGCCACCTCAACGGTGCACCACCGACAATATAGAACAACTCGAGATGCTGTGATTCCCGTCCACAAGATGATCCGAGAGCTGGAGAGCCAAGGGGTGGTCAGCAAAACCCACTCACCCTTCAACAGCCCCATCTGGCCTGTGCGTAAATCTGAAGGAGAATGGAGATTGACTGTGGACTATCGTGCATTGAATGAAGTGACTCCACCTTTGAGTGCTGCTGTGCTGGATATGCTGGAGCTCCAGTACGAGCTGGAGTCCAAGGCAGCGAAGTGGTACGTCACTATTGACATTGCCAATGCATTTTTCTCCATTCCCCTGGCAGCAGAATGCAGGCCTCAGTTTGCCTTCACATGGAGGGAAGTGCAGTACACCTGGAACTGACTGCCCCAGGGGTGGAAGCACAGCCCCACCATCTGCCATAGACTGATCCAGGCTGCCCTGGAAAAGGGTGAGGCTCCAGAACATCTGCAGTACATTGATGACATCATTGTGTGGGGGAACACAGCAGCAGAAGTGTTTGAGAAAGGAAAAGAAATCATCCAGATCCTCCTGGAAGCTGGTTTTGCCATCAAGAAAAGCAAAGTTAAGGGACCAGCTCGTGAGATTCAGTTCCTGGGGGTAAAGTGGCAAGATGGACGGCATCAGATTCCTACTGATGTCATCAACAAGATCACAGCAATGTCTCCACCAACTAATAAGAAGGAAACACAAGCTTTCTTAGGTGCCATAGGGTTTTGGAGAATGCATATTCCTGAATACAGTCAGATTGTGAGCCCTCTTTACCTGGTCACTCGTAAGAAGAATAATTTCCATTGGGGCCCTGAGCAGCAACAAGCCTTTGCTCAGATCAAGCAGGAGATCGCCCATGCAGTAGCTCTTGGCCCAGTCAGAACAGGACCAGATGTGAAGAATGTGCTCTACTCTGCAGCTGGGAGCCATGGTCTGTCCTGGAGCCTTTGGCAGAAGGTGTCTGGTGAGACTCGAGGCCGACCATTAGGATTTTGGAGTAGAAGCTACAGAGGGTCCGAAGCCCATTACACCCCAACAGAAAAAGAAATTTTAGCAGCCTATGAAGGAGTCCAAGCTGCCTCAGAGGTGATTGGCACTGAAGCACAACTCCTCCTGGCACCCCGACTACCGGTGCTAGGATGGATGTTCAAAGGAAAGGTTCCTTCCACCCATCATGCAACCAGTGCCACATGGAGCAAGTGGATTGCTCTTATCACGCAGCGTGCCCGTATTGGTAAACTGAATCGCCCTGGGATTTTGGAAATAATTACAAACTGGCCTGAAGGTGAAAATTTTGGTCTCACAGATGAAGAACAAGAGGAAGTGACAAGGGCTGAAGAAGCTCCACCATATAACCAGCTGCCAGCAGAAGAAACACGCTATGCTCTGTTCACTGATGGTTCCTGTCGCATTGTAGGGATGAACCGGAAATGGAAAGCAGCCGTATGGAGCCCCACACGACAGGTCGCAGAGGCCACTGAAGGAGAAGGTGGATCAAGCCAACTTGCTGAACTCAAAGCTGTTCATCTGGCCCTGGACATTGCTGAAA
Organism: Pseudopodoces humilis; assembly: GCF_049639895.1. NCBI lineage: Eukaryota > Metazoa > Chordata > Aves > Passeriformes > Paridae > Pseudopodoces > Pseudopodoces humilis. The sequence goes on from NC_142209.1 coordinate 8,996,777, forward strand.
GAGAGAGGTGGCCAAAGCTTTACCTCTACACAGATTCATGGATGGTAGCCAATGCTCTGTGGGGATGGTTGGAGAAGTGGAAAGAGGCTAATTGGCAGCATAGAGGAAAACCAATTTGGGCTGCTAAAGAGTGGAAAGATATTGCTACCAGGATAGGGAGACTACCAGTGAAAGTCCGCCACGTAGATGCCCATGTCCCCAAGAGTAGAGCTAATGAGGAACATCAAAATAATAAGCAGGTAGATCAGGCTGCAAAGATACAAGTGTCAAAAATAGATTTAGATTTGGAACATAAGGGAGAGTTGTTCCTAGCTCGATGGGCCCATGACGCCTCAGGTCATCAGGGCAGAGATGCTACCTATAAGTGGGCACGAGACCGAGGGGTGGATTTAACCATGGACAGTATTTCCCAGGTTATCCATGACTGTGAGACATGTGCCACGATCAAGCAGGCCAAGCGGTTGAAGCCGCTATGGTACGGTGGGCTTTGGTCCAAATATAGGTATGGGGAAGCCTGGCAGATTGACTACATCACACTGCCCCAAACCCGCCAAGGCAAGCGCTACGTGCTCACAATGGTAGAAGCCACCACTGGATGGTTGGAAACCTACCCTGTGCCTCACACCACTGCCCGGAACACCATCCTGGGACTTGAAAAGCAGGTCCTTTGGAGGCATGGCACCCCTGAGAGGATCGAGTCAGACAATAGGACTCATTTCAAGAACAGCCTTATAAACACCTGGGCTAGGGAACATGGCATTGAGTGGGTGTTCCATATCCCCTACCATGCACCGGCTGTTGGGAAAGTGGAGAGGGACAACGGACTGTTAAAAACCACCTTAAAGGCACTGGGTGGAGGATCTTTTAAAAACTGGGAGCAACATCTAACAAAGGCCACCTGGTTAGTCAACACCAGAGGTTCCACCAACCGAGCAGGTCCTGCCCAGTCTGAGTCTTTGCATGTAGTAGACGGAGAGAAAGTCCCAGTGGTACATGTCAGAGGTCTGCTAGGGAAGACAGTTTGGGTCAATTCTACCTCAAGCACAGACAAACCCATTCGTGGGGTTGTCTTTGCTCAAGGACCAGGTTGTACATGGTGGATAATGCAGAGAGATGGAACAACACAGTGTGTACCTCAGGGAGACCTGATCCTTGGGTAAAAGGTTACTGCCATTGTCTGTACATTAAACCACACAGACATGAAATAGAAGGAAATGTGTAAGTGTTGAAGGTATGAGCAAGTGAAAGAGGGTGTTTTGAGTGAGTAAAATGAGAGAGTGGGGAATCCTGCAGCTCTCCAGCATAGGGGTCTGGATTCAGTAGCTTAGTGTGGGGCATGACAGGGGCATGATGGATATATTGCTTGTATTTTTCCGGTGGAATGGAGGGGAAGTTTTTATGTATGTAAATGTGTGCAGAGTTAGAATGTTAGTTTTGGCAGTAAGTCGATGATATGGGGATAAGGGGTGGAATGTCTTGGGTTGATGATGTTAAATTGTATCCCCATTCGTCCACCTAACCCAGACACAGGTTTTGTATTCTTAAAATTCCATCTAAGAGTAAAAGTGAGTGGAGAAGAAGCACCGAGTCTGTTATCAGAGACTGTACTTGCTCCCCCCAGATCCCGGGACGGGGTTTTGACTACAGCACAGACAGACAACAAGGGACGATCAGATCGCCTTGGCTTTCCAGCTAGCCAGAGCAGAGAGGTCTTCCTGGACTGTTTTCTTTCTCTTTTCCTTGGAATGGATCAAACCTGCTCTGGACTGGGGACTCAGGGGAGCACTGGGAGCTTGCACCTGTGGACTACCGGGAGCCCAGCCTGGGCAGCGGCATTTTCCAGCACCAGAGGGACTGATAACAGAGTGAACACCCACAGGAAAGAGACCCTCTGAAGTTTGTCATCTCCAGAGCGGTGAGAGGTTTTGTAATTTGATATTGTTCATTCTTGTGCTGGGTAGTGCTTTGCCTGTTAAATAAACAGGTTTTTTCCACTTCTCTCAGAGAAATCTCTTCCCGAATTGGTTGGGGGGTGGGAGAAAAGGGCCACGTGGGTTTGCTTCCCGGGGGGAGCCCCATTGGAGGTTTTCTCCCAAATTTGCCCTAAACCAGGACACCTGGAAACCTTCATTATTCTATGTTAAAACATGTTACAAACCTTATAACTTTTTTTATAACAAGTTTTATTTTTTTTTTTAATAGATAATACCCATATTATCTATTTCCTATATATTATATATATATAGTATAATATTATATGGGATATATTTGGTGTTGTAATACCAAATATAAAGTTAAAAAATCATCTGCTTGGAGCAAAACAAATTGTCTTTGGCCAAACGTATTTCCTTTATGGGGTTTCTTTTGTGTTTTCTGTATGTTTTCTTTTAGAATCAGAGCAAATCCATATTTTAAATTCTCAGAATCTTAGTCAAGTGGAATTCTTGTTCTGTAAACAGCTCTTAGGAAAAATCTGGAAATATGAATATCATTTGGAGAGGAAGATGGGATACAGCTCTTAAGATAATGGTGAGAAAGACAAAAGGGCTTCTCCAGAAAAAAATAAAAGTTTGCTGCTGCCAGCAACTGAAAACTCTTAACCAAAGGCTGATGCTTTTTAAAAACCTTTATATTGATTTGGGACTTTTATATTTTCTTGGTTTATCTCTGAATGTCATTCAAAAAATAATTGTTGCAAATGTTTAGCAGAAATGTCTGTTTCATTGGCGCATCTGAGACTGAATAATTTCAGTTTTAGACAAAATTTTTATACTGAAGTGGCTGTTGCGTATGTGAGACAGTGAAAGCTCTTTTCTTCATAAATTCTGAGTAAGCTGTGAATTAAGTTATATACCAGGAGAATGTCTGCTCCTTGAATACCTTTTTTCCTTAGGTTTGTATTGATGAGTTTTTAGAGCTGAATGCACAGGTCTTTTTGTCCTAGTTGGAGGAGAATGAGAAGAAATGCAAAATAATTTTTTTCATATTTTAAAATTTTAAATTTAATTTTTTTTAAAAATAAAACTTTTAATGTCAGTTACTTACGATATTTTTGTAATAAAGTGGTTAAAAACCTTACAATATTACAAGAAGAAACTTTATTTTTAGCAGACAGTTTAAGTGGTTGTTTTTTAGTTTCCTTCGATTCTATATCTTAACAAGTATGTGGTACCAAGTGGAAGCCAACCTGAATGCTTTGGATTGTTTAATGTAGCAAAAATAGAAGATAACATAGAAAATAAAAATAACTGGATTAAAAATGTTCCCTTGCAGCTGTACAGGACAGCAACACACATTTCCCTTCTTATGATTACTCTTCAAAAGATTTACATATCTTGTGCAGAAATTAGCAACTTCCAAGAGAAGTAACTTATTTACATCTACACCATGAGATTTAAATCTGTGATTTGATGTAAGGACAGAGTAGATTTGGAGAGGAAAGGCAGCACCAGCTCTGAGGAGGCTTTAATGTGTCAGACTTGTGACTGGAGACATCAAGGACGTGGTGTTTATGGAGTGATCCCTTTTCCACAGGCTTGGTAAATGGGAACCAGGTGTCGCTATCAGCCAAGTAGGCTGAAGTCTGGTTTATAATCCTGTAGCAGGCCACAGAGGACATCCTTTTTTAAAGGATTTCTTGAGGAAGGAATCCAAAGTGCATCCTTTCTTCCTTGGTTGTGTTTCTTACAGCCATGGTTAGAAGTTACTGCAGCCAGAAGTGTCACTGAAGTGACTTCCAGGGAATATTTCCCCCACTGGATCCCATAGCAGCTTGCTTTTGCCTTGTTTGTAATACAAAACCCCAAACCTCTAATGCACTGGGGAATCAAACCATTAACTCCTACTAACCACAGTAACTTTTTGAAGTTGCCCTCAAAGATGATCAGTGAACAACTGAAGGCTTCAATGGATCAGTGAGGAGATAAGCAGAGATTTCCACTTCCATCCACAGCCTGCTGAAACAGGAGCCCCAATAGGAACTGTCTCATCAGACCTTCATCTCCCCACCTTAAGAACTCTCAACGGCTCACAGGAAAAATTCAGGTCTCCCTGATGATGCTTCAGAGCACTGCTTTGCTGTTGCAGCAAATCTTTGCAAGATTTCCTCAAGAATGAGAAAAAGGTTTATTTTTCCCCTCATTCTTGCCAAAGCTATAATGAAATACCTTGAACAGATTTTCTTACTGGTGAATCCTGAATAGAGAATTCCAGTTTCCTGACCCCTGCCCCTTACAAAGCTAATTTCCTTCAGGGATGAATGGGTTTGTATAGGAATTCATCATTTTCTGTCTTCCCAAAAAAAAATAAATCTGAACACAGAAGAGAATTCAGTCTCTAAGGATTTTTGAAGAACACAATTCCTTCTGCTTGAAATCTTTATCAGACCATCTCATTAGATGGCTCAATCTACTGCAGAACGATCTTTAACCCGCTGCTGCACAGACTGAGGGAACACATTGCAGGATTTCAAACACTTTGCTTAATCATGTCTTGTAATGAGTGTTTAATGATAGAAGAGGGAAGCAGAGAGGCATTCATATTTCATTTCCTCTTTGAAATGGTTTCACCTGACTTTTCCTAAATGACTCTCAGATTAGGTTCCTAATAACTTCTAATTAATACTTTCCACATGCTGCTATATAGGAAATCTGCTCTCTTACTCCTTTCCAATGCCCAGCAATTATTGTATTCAGTCACAACTGTGACATGATCTTGACATCAGTGGTGTCTATGAGGTCACCAAATTTATTTTTTTTAAGATGTGCAATACAAGTGCAAAATGCAACTCTAGAAAAAAATAATTTATAAATTTGTGTTAGATGTGCCAAGTGTATTCAAAATATTCTTTTCTATGACGGAATAATTTTTAGCTGATTTTTGTTGGAAGAATGGAACGTTATTATGAATGAGTCATGCTGCAAAATCTGTAGAAATAAATCTCATGCTGTCTTTCATAATCACTGCATGTTGATTTTAAAAAAATGCATTTTTTTACGTTGGCAAAGTAGTAATGTTATTTATTGTACAATCATAATCATAATTAAGTGTGGATTTTACATCTAAAAGTAGGTAACTATAATAGCAAATTTCTTTTTCAAGATTTAAGGAAGAGATAGTTATATATGGGTATAAAATAGACTTTTCCCTAAAATTATTTATGTGAGTGCAAGAGTTCCCTTATTAACAGGCAAATCTATAATTTTGGAGGACTGAGATGTAGTGATAGATCATTTTCCTGAGGTACAAGCAGCAATGACATGCAAAAGCTTTCTAAGCACAAACTGCTGCCTTGGACAAAAAAAAAAAGCAATTTGAAAGTGTGAGCTGAAAAAAAGTAAACCTCATAAAATGTGAATGGAGAAGGACTTAGAAGAGGAATTTTTAGCATAGTGAGAAATTTTACAGAAAGTTCTTCCTACATTTCAGGCATTAGGAGATTATAGTGCATGACACAAGAAGCTGGTAATTTTGATGGCTTTGTGATATTTTTTAATAAATGTTACAAAATGGTACCACTACAATCCAGAGACAGTCATAGGGAGGCAATGGTTACCTTTTCATGCAATATTTACAGGATGCATTAATTCACCAAAAAACTAAAATTTCTCTATGGAATTACTGACCTACTACTGAGATGTTCCTCCATATTCTAAAAACACTTTTGAGTTTTTTTAATATTTATTTTAGAACTGACTTCACAGTTCTTACCTAAATGTAGCACGACTTTGAAAATTCAGACAACCCCAATGCTCACACCACCATTAACATTTATAGTTCATTGGAGGTATAAGTGACAAACTGCTCAAATTCTTCCTTTTCTCTCACAAAATTATCAATACTATAACAGGGCTCCTAAGTGTGTGTGCCAGCAGTGTCACAATTCACACCATTCCAGCAGCAAGCTGGTGTGCTCCTTGCATGACAGTAATGAACAGATGGCAAACTCTGCAACAAAGTGCTGACCTCAGGCTTTGATCAAGCCACTCATTTCAACACATGTCAATGGATGGGATTTTTTGATCAAGATGCTTTAGGAGTTGAGCGAAGTCATTTAAACCATAGGCTGAGGCAAGTCTAAATTACTTTCTTGTTCTATGTTCTGTATCGCCACTTTTTTCTGAAAGTGAGGAATTAATCTATTGGAAGGCATGATTGGAGTAGGAAGGAGCTGTGCATCCAGGCAAGATAATATCTCTTTTTATATGTGTATGCAGAAACTCAGTGACTTAAACCACAATTCTCACTTGAGTTCATGCTGAAGGGATTGTCCAGGACAAGTTCTGAGTGTATTTCAGACTTCCTATTCTGTCCCAAAGATACAATTTATATTTTCTCATCCCAAGAGTATTAAAGCACAAATCATGGGTTTAAGACCATTTGAAAAAAATTAAAACTGTCATGTTGCAGTGACCTGTCATTCGCTTTTTACAGTGTCACCAATATCTATAAAATTTTATGTCATTGCAACAAACGTGTCTTATTTACATTTCTGTTATCTTACACTTACACTTATCTTCTCAGCCTTTTCTGGGCATTTTGGAAGAAGTTGCCCAATGTCTCTTAAACATATACCAAACATTAACTATAACAAATTTTCCATTCCCACAACTTCGTGGGAATTCCTGCTTTTATTTCAAATGTAACACACAGAAAAACGGTGCATCTGTCACACTATCACCACAGTTATTTTAAGTCTGTACTGCCCTAACTTACTTTATGAAGTACCTACATACAGTACACTAATTTTTACTTCTCTTTTTTCTATCCATAGTGATTTGTTGGCTAAGTATTAATTGTTTAGCTGTTTTTTTAGTTCTACTGCTTCTGGTTGTAGCTTCGCGTTTCATGCACTTTTAGATGGAACTGATTTAGTGGTGAGAAGTGGTTTAATGTCTGTCCTATTAGAAAATCTAAAGAGCTTGACATTCTGTGCCAATTCCATTTTCTAGACAGTATAAACTAAACTGTCTCCTCAGTTCCTTGAAGCCTGGGGATTAAAAATCTGTGTAATTCTGCTGGGATACACATGCATAGGCTCATGGGAAAAGGAAGAGATATTCTTTCTAAAGAAGGATTCTTCCTCAAATTTCATGACAGATAAGTTATGATAACACCTTCAAATGTCAAAACACCTATTGCAAATGTGATAGAATTCAAATGTCTTCAAAGTGCTTCTGATAATATTTTTAAATATGAGCAAAATCCATTTTTCTCTGTGTTTTGGGAATGGTTCATTAAATGCCAATGTGTACCTGTTAAAGATGATCTCCTGGAAGTACTGTTGTGGACACATTCACAAAATTTACTTCCTAGGCCAAAACCCTAGTAGTGGGAATCCTTTAGGTTTGATGAGACTGGTCACAAATTCAGTTCCAAAAAATAATGAAAATTTCCACATTTTCAGTATAAGCTGTTTATAATTTGTTGCTAAAGTAGGTCATTAGCAAAATCAAATCCCAAGCATCAGGTTAGAAAAAGATATTTCTGAGTCTGCCTCACAGACAGAAAACTTGTGACCTTTGAAGTCTTCAATTACTTCCTAGAACCTGAATTTTCACCTCCAAATTTCTTTACTGATCTTACTGAAGAACTTAGAACAATCCCTCAGCTAAAGGTCACAGTGTTGTGTGCTGTTACCTGGGGTTTTATTATTTCCTCATAAGCTATGACATTTATAAAATGTCAGCAGCTGAAGAAATCAGGTCTATATGAACATGGAAGAGTAAAAAAAAAACCAAAACCAACTTGTTTACTTTGGCAATTTCATCAGCAGGAATTTGGAGTTATGAATGTACTCAAATATTATTGTTTACAGATATTATTAATTACTGTCCTGGTTTGCCAGACATTCATGTTGGTACACTTAGGACTAAAAATTAAGTCATATAATATTTTATTTAATAGAGTGTTTGTGCCCTTTTCAGTAATCACAGAAACTATCAGAACTAACAGTATATTCCACTTTCTAATCCAGTCAGGGGTGATCCATGCTCAGGTAACTCATTAAGAGAAAAGTAGATCTTTGTCATATAGAAAATGCAGAGACTATTTTGGGGTAAAAGAGTGATAGTCATAATGACAGATGCAAATAATGAAGATAGCAGGAGACAGTCTGTGAGATGATAAAAAAGGGACAGCAGAGGGGCACAAGTGGACAAGACCCCTGACTGCAGCAAGCTGCTTTCTCTTCTTCCTGGTGTCATCAGTTCCTCTGGTGCTCTCACCCTGCTGCCCCTTCAGCTTGACTGCCTATTGACCCTCCATCCCAAATGCCAATTTATGTTTCTGTAAGGTGAAACAAAACCCTTATGTTTGCTAATCTCTATGCATAGGCATGAATTGATTACACACTGTGATACCAGTAAGGCACTGAGTGCTTGTGACCAAATCCACCAGTGTAAAGCAATGTAAATCCTCTGTCTTCAGCTGTATTTATTTATTGTTTGTTTTGATTTACAGCAAGACTGGGATCAGATCAGATGATGAGCCTGTAACTGGTTTTCCTACATCAGCCCAGTTAATTTACAGTAATGCTTTGTTGTGCATCCTCTAATCTAATAAATACCTACTGAAATCAGAGGGATACAGAAAAAAGAAATCTCTATATTTTATAATTTTTTATAATCAGTGTTTAGTCACTGCAGTGAGTCAGGCAAAGGAACACCAGCTTTACTCCTTATTTCTGGATTTTATATAGATGCACTGTCTGCATGTCTGGAACAAGGCAGGAGGATAAAAGGCTTTGGTTACAACCAGGCAGAAACCTGGGCATAGCTGACACAAAGATTTACCTCTCCTTGAAACTATTGATTTTTCATGTTTTTCTGTTGGAGTTACAAGTGAAATCTGGCAGCCCCCCTGTGAGAGCAGGTACACACTTTCCCTCAGGTGCATTTCAAGCCAGCCAGGAGGAAATACAGTCCTAGGGTATCTGATTGAAATTTTGGAAAGAGATTTGTAATCTGATTGAGAATCAAGGGTTTCTGGTGGCCTTTACCAGATGCAGAAGTTGATTATAAATTAGGAAACAAGAGTGGATAAAAAGGTGTAAAGGAGGCAAAAAACTATCTGATAGTAGGGCTGGGGAAGTAAATTGGAAAGTAGAGAAGTGAAAATAGGGGTGTCTCGGTTTTGGAAGACAGGTGTCTGCTAGGGAGGGCAGGAGCCTCCCTTGGAATGAAATGTAGACCCCCCCCCCTCCCTCCGAATTATTATAATTCTGAAATCAAGGGGCTGTCAGGCAGAGATCTGGGGATAGGAATAACAGTTCTTTACTAGTATTTATAACACAGACAACAATAACTACAGCATTAACAACAAAACAGAACCAGGGACCCCGTGACAGCCTTCTCGGCCGAGACAGGAAGGGATGGAGGAGAGGCTTTGCTTCACAAACCCCCTCGGGCAGTCAGTCCCGGTGCTCCTGCGGGGCTCTGAGGAACACTCAACTGGAACAGCAGGGATGAGCTGAGATCCTGGGCTGGTGGATGAGGTGTATCAGCAGCTCTGCAGCGATGCTGGCACTGCCACACGTCCCGGCAGGACAGGGGGTGCAAGGCCACCAACGAAGAGGGAAGAAGGAGAAGAAGCAGCAGCAGCTCCGTCTGGGTGATGGCAAATTCCCTTCTCCCCGCAGCAACAGCTCCAGCAAAAAGTGTCCTCTGAAGCTGAAGAAGCCAGCAAAACTGCTCCCACCCTCCCCTTTTCCTGCCCCCTTCCCCTCCCTGGGCCCAGCCGAACTCTGTGTTTTCTCAAGCACCCACCAAGTACCTGCAGTCAGGTTTTCCCTGCAACTAATGGGTAAAAATTCCACAGGTGAGCCAGAACTAAAAGAAGGACACCTAACCCCCAACAAGAAGGTATTACAGGTATCCTACAGGTTATATGTGGCAACTGTGTGATAATGATTCAGCTGTCAGAGGTGGAAATCAAACAATCAACCAGGATTACGTTTCCTGGAGCATCTGGAATCCCATTGGCACAGGGGCTTTTGGCGGACTGGGGAATATCTAGCTAGTTGAAAATCTAGCTGAATATCTAGCTGAAAATCCCAAGGATTTGTGATGCCTTTTGCAACAAAAATTTTTTTTAATACATAGGATTCCTTTTCACCTACAATTCAAGTAATAAATTATAACTAGAAAAAAATCAGACCTTAGGCTTATTTGGTAAGGTTTTTAATGACTGGTTTGTTACTTGAATTCCAAAGAATTTTTCTGATCACATATGTTTATTATGCAAAATATATGTGCAGGTTCCTTGTGGTCTTCCCCTTTCCCCACAAATTATCATATTGATAAACAAAACAAAACAAAACAAAACAAAGCTCCTCTGTAACATCTATTTTCAGTTGAAATCAGAGCTGTGCCTTACACGCAGCAATATAACTGATAGTTCATTTATATTAGTGCAAATTAACATCTCTGTGGACATTCTTGTTTATTTCTGGGTATCACTATGTTATATGGAATTAAACTGTTATTTGACATTAAATTAAAGGTGGAAAATATATTTCAACATTTTAGAGCATTTATGTTTATACCTAACTGCAGACTTTCTGTTACAGTACAAATAATAAGTATGTGATCACAATGGAAAAGAGTGTTGACCATAACAAGAGGAAGGAGCATGAGTGAAGACAGAGCTGGGAAGGGATGGGATCTATTGTGGAAAATATCATAGATACATTTGTTCACTTCTAGACTTGTTCTCTTGACTCCTCTTATTGTCAGTGGCGAGAAACATGGCAGAGATTTACTCTTTTTACTGAAACTGGGATCTAAACTAGGATGCTCTTTGTCTTTTTAAAATGTGTTCATTATTCTAGTTGCCAGCTAATACTGAACTTAAATTGAGAAGCTGATCCAGGTGTGTGGTTTCTGAAAAGACAGATGAACCAGAATAAAACAGATTCAGTTATCTGTTGACAGTCAAAGACAGATAAACATCCTCCATGAAACATGGGCTTAATTTTCTGTACTCTTTGCTAATTCAACAGATTTGTGGCTGCAGTTTGGTGCCCCTTAAATTGCATTTTATGGCTTTCATAATTTTATTGGTTTGCTGTTTTTTTCAGGAAGTGAGATTCTGATCTCATGTATCAGTGTAAAATCCTTGGAGTTAAGAGTTGCACAAGTAAGGAAATGGGGTGTGAGCAGTGAGTATTGGCTTTGAACAATTGGGTTGATTATAGAGTTATGATCATTCTGCTATGATGACATTGTAATGAGGTATTGACACAAGCATAGATTTTGCTAAGATACTGATGAGGATGGAGTAGTTTTGCACCTTTTCCCAAATATATCAATTTTTTTCTTATTTAATGCAGTGGACTGACTGGTATTTTTGTCCAGTCTCCCATGGTTTCTGCTAAGTGCACTAGTTCTTTTATTCATTCCAGCATTCTCACTTGCTATCCTTGAACTGGTAAGACAACTTTGTCTGCAGAGAAAGCAGGTCCTGAAGAGATAATGTGGATTTTGAAAGGAGAGTTGATTTTTTTGTCAGCCATTTCTTTACGTAAGTAGATGTGTATAGGAGAGGAAATAACTCATTATCAATACAATAGCAAAGTTCAGAAGTGTTTGAAATAGACAAAGTATGATCATTAAACATGATGGAAATATTTCAGTATTTATTACTAATATCTATGATCACACTCAGCCTTTTTTATTAATCTGGTTGCACTATTATTGAATTTGCAGTTTACTGATCCTCTTTACTTAGAGTCCAAAGTCACATGTAACCTATAGGATCAAGTGCTGATTTTGTGTTGAGTAATTGATAGCATTCATCATACAGTGCTGGTTTTGCTCTTTCCTTCAGAACATTTAAAACTGGAAAATAATATAATATTCAGCAATTCATGATACTTTGAAGAGACAATTTATATTACCAGGTTTAAAGATTCATTACTTAATTCTATAAATCACACTAAAAAGATTGGTTCACTGAGTGAGCCCTTGTCAAATGTTTTTTGAACTGAGAATAAAGGGTTAGAAAAATAAAATGTTCACGGCCTCACAAAGAAAAAAAATGAATTAATATCAGTTCTGTGCCTCCAGCTGTACTGTCTCTTCATACCTAGGAAGTTGTACAGCTGTGTCTGTCAGCATTTTTCCATCTGTGTTCCATTCTTGCTCACGCTGCTTCACCTGTGAGCTGAATACTCATGAGCAGTGTTAAAGGACTATTCTGCTGCAAAGGCAGAAACTTTTTGAAATATGTTTGTCCAGCTTCTTAAAAATATGAAAATATTTATTAGCTTTTTTCAAACTTTGTCAAGTGTCACTGAGATAATTCACTCTTTTATTGATTCATCTGGATGCTGCTGGAATTTGCTAAAATAGAGAAAATCATCCCACATAAATACAATGTCCCAGAACAACCAGGGAATTACATTAAAAAAACATAGATTGAAGTCAAAAGTTCTGGAGCATAGACTATGTTCTGGGCACAGCCCTTTTCTCAAGACAAAAAATGTATCCTATAAAGTATGAATAATATGAAAGTCAATATAATAACATAATCATCTTCCCTTGAAAAAAGAATCAAATACTACTTGACTGAATCCAAAACAGGGTGCAACTAAGAAGATGAAGCAGAGTTTGTCAAGCTAAATCCCCACAGAGCTAGAAGATCTAGCTAAGATGCAGCTTTATAATGAAAGTGGGACTTCGGAAAAGGAAGTAATGGTAGGCAGCCAGCTGAACACTTTCAGTCAGACTCACTTTCTTCTCACAAGATCATAAGCTTGGTATGATTAAAGAAAATGATAGTTGAAGTTTGGCTTTCAACAATGCAAAAAGAGGACATGTATGAAGTTTTCTGAATTAATTCTTAATGTGTTTGAAACCTTTTACAAAGCCCTGGACTTCCCTCTGCCCTCTATAAAGGTAAATTGGGAATTTTTTTTTATGATTTTCATTAAAGAAAGACACAATCCCTCATATACTTGTTTGCCTCTCTTACAGGATGGTACTTGAATCAGGTACTTGAATCAGCTACAAAATACTGTTACTACAGGCTCAGAAGAGGTACAGAAGAGATCAGCCCAGGTCAAGGTAGTAATGGACTTGAATTCTCTTTCTCTCCCCTCTCCTGTCTCATCACTCCTTGTAGCTTACCCCAAACCTGTGTTGCTGTTCTTTGGGCATAGCCTATGTGACAACAGCCTTGGTTATAAAATACTGTTTTCAGCCTCTTTTTGGCTGCTTCATCAATTATTAATTATTATATTATTCATATTATGTCAATGCTGTTACCCCAGTCATTGATATTATTAGATAAATTATTTCAAAAATTACTTTTTTCTTTTCCAAACTTGAGCAATAGAGACAAATCTAGTGCTTCTTTAAGACAGAGGATTCCCTCTTGACATTGTTTCTTACCTGTAACCCCTGCTAACCTCAAGCACACTTAAGCCTGTAAAGAGAAAATAACAACATAACACTGACCACTGTCCTCACAGCAAGGGAAAAATAAACAGCAGCAGCAAAACCACAAACCCAGTGACCTACTGTGAATTCAAGTGAAATTGTTTTAGAACATGATCTGTCTGTCCTTAGGTGTTCAGAGAGGGATGCCTTTGATATATAGCACTGGTAAGAGGCTTATTCCATTAAGCTGTAGTGATCTCACTTTCATGCATCATTTGATAGATAAAATGAGAATTTGAAGAAATAATAGCTAATGTAAAGTATATCATGTTGCAGTGCAGTTAGACAGGTGGGAAATAAAGTTTATGTCTTATTTTATAGGGTGGTTTGCACATTTTATTGTATTTGCACAGAAGAGATCCTTTGGGGTAGTTTTTGTTCCATACCAAATTTAAAACTGCATAGGACATTGAATTTGGATCAGGATGTATCCTCTTAACAGAGAGTAGGGTTTCAGTTTCATATAAATATTTTTACACAAGTTAAAGGTTAAATTAAAACTGGATGAAGAAAAGGAAAGCTGGAAACAGAATGATGAGATAAATAAAATGGTAGTTGACTTAAATAACAGCTTCATAGTTCCATAGCTTACTTTATATCTTCAGACACACACAGGCACCACCTTAAAGCTGAAATAATGCTTCTGTGACATTTTTTGGGACATTTCAAAAGCTTCTCAAACTAGTTCTCACCCTGTTTGCTGAAGTTCACACTGAAGAGGGATTTCTTCTCCATGCATTTCTACTTATGGGAGGATGGCATTGTAAATATCAAGAAAGTGCATTTTAATTAATGCCTTTTATTCTCAAGAACAGATTGGCAATGGTTAAATCACTTGTTGCACACTGAGTTGTGAAAGTCACTTCCAGTGGCAAAATATATCACAGCCTACTAAAATTTCCAAGATTTTTGGACACATCATAAGCTCTAATGTGGTAGATATTTTATCCCTGCTGCACTTTAGTGCATCCATAACTTGATGGCCCTTGTGAGCAATAATCTGAATTGTCTAGTAGAAGAACCATTTACTATTATTTCCAAAAAGGAATAAATAACTTATGATGTAACTGTTTCTATAAGGACATAAAGTGACTATGGCATCTTCTGTAATGAAGGAAATCATAAGCACTATTTTAAATCATGGTATTTAAACATAGCTGTGTGTGGAGGAAGCCCAGTCTGACAGGCATCTTCCCTGGAGATCTGCCCCCTAAGATAAGACAGAACTGCCTAGTCACTCTGACTAAGCTGTGGACCCCTTCCTGCTTCAGGACCCCATGTTATCTCCCTGTTAACTATTGGTCATCTTATCCCGGTCTCAGACCACTGGTCCCCTTCCTGATTCTCCCCTTCCCTATAAAAACACCAGCTTTTGTCCAGCTCAGTGGTTAGATCATCACTGGCCCCCTTTGCTGAAGCCTGCATTAAAGACTTCATGCGGAATGCCACATGATCTTCCTGTCTCTTGTCTGCGTCAGCTGGGGTAACCCCTGAAGGGAGCTGGCTAGGCTGAACAGAGCTGATCACAGAGCAGAAATTGCTGCTAAAAGAGCTGGTCACCTTGAAGCCTTTGCCGGTCCTCCTAAGGGTTGGCTGGAGACTGTCTGGAAACCTTGGATGGTGGCTCTGCCCCAGGACATCTATCTGGGCTCCTGCTGGTAGAAGCTGGGGGTTGGACAGGCCCCCAGGACCCAGCCACAACAGTTGTGCATAAGAAATTTGGGGAATTTGGTTATTTCCCACGCTTCAGGAGCAAGATATGAAAGAGATGACGGATAAAAGCTGCATTCCTTTACATCATGCTCTTAGAGGAAGGAAATTTAGCTTAACAGGATTTCATGGACACACCTCAAGTATTTTTACTAATGCTTACAGTTTCCTGGAAACTTTTCCTGTACTCAGAATATTTCAACTGCACTAATTAACACAAAAAACTTTTAAAATTTATTTGAAAATTGATAGTTTTCCCCTCTGCAGCCCTTAAATAGAAGATATAAAGGAGAAAAAAACATAGGAGTGTGTATGTTTTGGTTCAGTAAGTGAAACAATATCCTGGGATGTGTGAAACCCAGGTTCATTTCACTTGTCAGTTTGGTTTGAACTGAAAAATTCTTTTCTAATACCATGGAGATAGCACCAAGACAGGCAAATTAAGGGACTCTCTTACATGCACAGGCAAAGTGAACAGCTGTCTTGTAAAATGGACATGCTTTTTTCATCAAAACTTAGTTAAAAACTTCCAACTGATTCTTATTTTTGCTGTAAATAAAACAATAGAATACTTTATTACATCCATAAGATTTTCTTTACCTCAATCCTAATCATAAAGAATAAGCAAGTTTATATTAAAATATTGTGAGATATTCCAAAGGTCTTGCTCCTTTGTTTATAATGACCTGCTTATCTCTAAATTTAACACACATTAGTGTTGTTACAGCTCTCAATTCTCTGTGCTCCTTCCTAGTACCACACTATGTTGTATTTCAGATAGTCATGCAAAGGCTGAAAACATCTCATTGCTTTCACACTGAAGAAAAAATTTGTCAGTGGTCACAGACTTCTAGAGTTGGAGCCTTTGCTTTCTAGATGACATGATCCTCAGAAGATAGCAGATACCAGTTGCTCTTCCTTCCTTTGGAAACTTGATTATTAGAGAAATACCCAACAAAGTGCTATTCTTAGAACTGGGAAAGTCTCTGTTCAGCATCACTAATTTTGCTTTCCACTGCTTTCGCTGCTGAGTGTAGCTTCCCTTTTCCTGCTGCTTCCTTGTTATGACAGATAACTCCTACATTTCAAAACTATGGTTCTCATTATATATGACAGCAATCTGCAGTACAAAACTGATTTATAGACCATGTAAACAAAATATAGGAGCTCAAGGTGTGGTAGAAAATGGAAGAACATTAGAACTCAATGAAAAAAAAAAAGCATGTCTAAATACTTCTTTCTGTACTTGCCTTCAGGCAACTTTCAACTGATATTTTGTTCAGCTACTACATTATTTGGTGTAGTAGAAATCACTAAGAAATGGGGAAAGCATAACTGAAGAAGAATGGAAGTCATCAAAAAAGTCAGGTTTTTACCATTTCATATACTAATTTTAGAACATTGCAGACATCATTGCTTTCCTAGGTCAGCCATATGCATCAAATATGCTGTAATAAATTTTTCATAACTTCCAATTCTGGTGCTTAACGTAATTTCCTAGTAGCCATTATAATCTTGTCTTTAAAACATAGCAGTATAATCCACAACTGTGATGAAAAAGTTCTGAGTCTTTGACAAGGAAGTAACAGTTTAACTTTGTGTTGGAAAGCCAAATATTTTTAGTGTCTGATCTGATCTTTTTTTTACAGTGTTTGAGGAAACTAGATCAAACCCTCTCCATTGTTCACAAATGATGTGAACTAACTATGCTTGTTTATACAAGTTCACACAATTCCTGTGATGTGAATTCCAATCCAGTCAAGAGGATCCCATGAAACTGTGCTAGGAACCTACTCCATTGTAAATGCCATGACATAAGGAAAAAAAGTATCTTATCCTTCATTTCAGAATCCAGTCTGAGAGGTGATCAAAGAACTGAAAAATATCTTCTTATGTTAAGTACAATGGACTGACTACAGCATCTTGATGGAAGTTCAGTCTGTGCCTGTGCTTTCCTTAACGACCAGGAAAGCACACTTCCGTCAAGCTTAGTAGAAGTGATTTTGAAAATTGAGTTTTCTAACTCAGGAACTCTGTCCACAGGAAGTGAAACCTCTTTTGAATCAAAAATACCCATTAAATCATTTCAATGCAATCAGCTCAGTCATCACAACCCATTATGATAATATATAAAATCCAGAAGACACATGCATTTTTCTTGGCACAGTTTATACATAGTTCATTCTGAACTGATGAAGTTTATTGGTAAATACTCCAAATTTACTTTCTTGTTCTGCTTTTGATGTTTAAAGTACTATGTACTGTAAAGACTGCGTGATACACTCTAAGAATTTGTAGCCACAAGGCTACTTTTTTAAAGATTGCTGACATAAAAGTAATGCTTGTTTAGGTACTGGATGTCAGGAAAATTAATCCACAAACACCAGAGGTTTATGTCCAAAAAGGAGACAGAGGAATCTTTTTACTTTATTTGAATAAAGGGAGAGGCTATGGGGCATTCCCCTGGGGTCTCTCAAATTTTTGGAGGGCGCAGCCTGCCTTTTATCCTAATTCCCGGCCGCTTGCCCCTTCTCTCTTTCCCCATAGGCTGAGGTACTTGAGAGGTACATGCTTCCCGGAATGTCTGATACCTGAGATACCCACCCCAATGCATAATCCCCTTCTTAATTCTTAACTGTTGTGGAATTTTATGGTGTTTCCTCAGTGCCTCTTTCATCCTTCAATGGAATCCATCCCACTGTTTCTGTCATATCTCAGTGATAGTTTCATCTTATCAGCAGACCCACAGCTTGTTTGTAAAGACAAACCTGTCATTCCTCTCAATCCCTCCTCTTTTAATTTTTTAATAATTGTCTTTACAAACTTTAGTTATCATTGACTTATTTTCTTGTTCTTTGGTCTTTTTTTTGGCTTTGCAAGTATTTGCAGTGGCATCACTCTCTGCCCTTTTGTAGCCATCTCTGGATCAGTAGGCACGGCTACTACCTGCATCCCTTTGATCACATGTTGAATGAGTTGTACTAAGCAAGGGATCATGCATAGTAAAAAGATTAGAGTTGCTACAACACATAAGAGGAAAAAAAGCATTTGTTTAACCCATAGTCCACCAGGTAACCATGAAAACATGTCGCATTTCCATCCTTTCCATGTTTGGACCGGTACATGAACTAACTTTCTTATTCCTTTTGTTATTTGTTTTACATTCACATTTTACATTTACATTGTCATCTGTTTGCTAACAGCAGTTTGAGTCCTTTAATTTGCCACACACTCTCCCTTCTTCTGCTAATAAATAGTCTAATACCATCCCATGTTGAAATCTCATCTGAGTAGACTGGTCAGCAAGGTCAAGAGCTGTAGCTGTCTGGCTGATTAGTATTTCAAAGACAGCTTGCAACTTAATTATCTGATTTTAAATTATAAATGGGTTCTCTGGTACCTGATACTCATTCAGGTGGTCATTCATCTTTGCCCCACTGTTTAACAGCCTTAAGGAGGGGCAGTTGGGGGTCCAACAATCTAAACCCAAAGATAAAGTCTAGTCACAAACACTTTTTCCCACATATATGCTTCCTGTTCTATTTAGACAATAGATGCCTCTTTCAGAAGAATGAAGCTGCCATGGACTTCTTTCTTTGTCCCAAAATCCAGTTCCATTATGGACTTCACTTAGGGTCTAGGAAATAATGATTTGGCTGTTGTGGACAATAAGAAGGCAAACTCAGATGCTGTAAACCAGACAGTTTTCCAATAAAACCTGAACTGGTACTACCAACTGGTTTTATGGAGACTGGTAACATGTATTTTATGACTACTCTGTAAGGTGAGCCAGTGACAAAAGTGAACATCCTCATAGTCCACTACTATTATCAGTGATGTTACAGCACCATCTACAGACCCAGCTAAGACTAAGCCACGACAAAGGAATACCAGTTACACCCACAGAATAATTATTAGCTCCTCTTTGAACTAATACATACAAATACTTTAAACTAGCTATGTATAACAAAGTACAGCTTGTAGAGCATTTCATCCCAATGAATACTCTTCTCTTTACTGTGTAGCCTGAACACTCTCATGAGTGACAGAAAAGTGAGTCCTGCTTATACTCATCCTTCAGTCCACTATGATTAATATGATCATT
Source organism: Pseudopodoces humilis (assembly GCF_049639895.1). NCBI lineage: Eukaryota > Metazoa > Chordata > Aves > Passeriformes > Paridae > Pseudopodoces > Pseudopodoces humilis. Next base: position 9,016,031 of record NC_142209.1, read on the forward strand.
TCAGTGAATGCTTATTTTTAACCTAATGGAGGATTTAAGACATAGTACAAAACATTATTTCCCCTTGTAAGGTAAAGTCAAAACGTGAGAAAAATCTTCCTTCCCAGAATTTCTTAAACAAATCAGCTCAGAAGGTATTTTGGGTTTAAAACACTTGGAAGAAGTTCCTGTTTTGAAGCACCTTTTGCATATCAAAATTTTGCCCTTTTACAGCCCATTTTGCTGAAAGCTGTCCAAATGAGACAGTGCAACTGCCTGACAGTGGCAAATATATGACAACATGCTAAATCACCTCAATGAATCCTTCTTGACTGTCAGAACCGAGAGTAAATCCCTGGGGGTCTAGCAGAAAGGGTTTGTCAGGAAGGGTAAAGTGAAGGTGCTTTTAAATTTTATTTAACCCTCCTTTTTGCATCTTCTCATTATTTTAGAAATGAAACATGATGATGTGATTTTGAAACAGTTATGCCATAGGACCAGACACCTTCATATCTGGATTTGCAGATGTCTTTGTCCAAGTTAGATGATGAGAGGTAAATAGATCACTATGCTGGTATTTCTCTGGAATTGTCTGAAAACGAATATTTAATCTGTGTGGAATTCATGGCATAGTTTCCTCAGTAAGATATAATTATTTACATATTTTTCTTTACAAGCCCTAAATGAAGATGATTTTCTCCCTCATATAAAATACAGATGGTAAAACCTGTGCCTAGATCAGGTAGCTCTCAACAACCTTGGGAGCCTCAGCGGTCAGCATCACCTTGGGTATCCTTGAAATACAATGTAGATTTAGATAGTGAAATTATTTACCAAATACAACAGCACATGGACTAGAATTCAGATGTATTTAGTTAAAACTGAAAGTCTCAACTAAACTCCAATGTATCTCCTCATCACTCAAAAATCCACTGGTGCCTGTGTTTTCACTGGGGGGTTTTCTCAGGGTCTCTATGTAGTGCCTCTGCACATGTTCACAGCAGCAACTGCGGGAAAGGCTGCCAGCTTCCCATCTCCCCCTAAACTCACCTCTGAGTCAGAATAGTCAAACAAAGTGACATTTTGATTTCATCTTCTGGAGATCTGAGGAGCATTCATTGCTCATGCCTGATGCATAAGAGTGACATTAAAATATGTGGCAGCAACCACAGGGAGATGAAGCACTCTATCACTCTATCCAGCACTCTGTCCAGGGGAGGAAAGAGCTGGTTCAGTGCCTTTTCCAGCCACAGAGGGTTCTGGTTTTCCTCTCCTGTCTTTTGGCTTCCTGTGGTGAGTCTATGCATGGAAGAACATGAGACCCACGTGGTCCCTGCAGTGAACAAGCCCCTTGAATTATTGCCAGTGGCAGATGAATAGAATGGACTGGCAGATGAATAGGCTCAGGACTTTCCATGTGCATATCCCCCTGTGGAGACAAAACTAGGAGCTTGTGTTCTAGCAAATAATGAAGCTTTATAAATGCCATTTTAAACTGAATTAAATTACACAAGTTCATGACTAACCACGAGATGAGGCAAGAAAGACTTCAGCATCCTGCAGCTTTTATAGGATTTCACATAAGTCATTAGGAGACACTAATCCTGCAGACTAGTTGTTTATGAGCTACCCACACATAAACACCCATAATTAAATTTATGTTAATTTTTGTAACTGATCTAAGTAACTCCTTATTGTCAGAAATTCTAATTATAAAATATAAATTAGCCAAACATCACTAATACAAATAGTTATTCTAATTTATTCCAATTCCAATAAAAACCTAGACAACTACTAAAGTTAATATAGAAAAGTGATGCAGTCCTGCTTCTTGTGCCCATGATAAATTTAGTTGAGAATCCAGACACAGCTGCAGCAAACAAATATTGAATCTCATGTTTCCAACCTGTAAGCTACCTTTTTTTATTTGTGTTAAAATATGGCTCTCTCCTTGCTGATTCCAGATCTTAAGCTGATTTTTTCACACTGCCCCATCTACATGTTAATTGTAGTTAATTATAGTAAAATGCTGGTACTGAAGGTGGCTATGTGTAGTGAAGTAGTATCCTTGCAAAGACTCACTTTTTCTGTTAAAATGGTATGTTTAAATTCCTAAATAAAGCTGGATAGAAGACTCTGTATGAGGTATAATTTTCAAAGAAAATTCTAGAGCCAGTTCCATATATACAGCAACCCCTGAGTTTGTGGGGGTTTTAATACTCATAAACTATGGGAAGTTGTGGTTTGCACCTTCTGTTTGGATTATCTGTTGAAGATCCACGTGATGGAAACCTAACTATGGGGAAACAGTTTTGAGTCAAATAAAAAAATGGGACAAAGGCTGGTACCCAATGTGGTGTGCTGACATTTTGTGTTCACTCACTGCCTGAGCCCAAAGTAGCTAAAATGAAACATTTTCCTATTTGTACACAGCATCATTTTGGCCACTATCACAAGATGGTATCATTACAAAACCCTTCCCATCAAAAACCCCACACTTCTATATGAAGGAAAGCTTTATTTATCTATGTTGCCTTTGTTTAGATGTAGAAGAGAATTTATAGCTTAGAATACAAGCACCTGTTCTGCCTTTAAATTATTACATGCAAATCATTTAATTAAACTATTAAGTTATTACATTACTATTTAAATGAAGCACTTCTGAATATTTTAAAAGAGTCAAATATCTTCAGTGATGTAGTATATAGATAAGAAATAATTCAACAGGATGGTCAGAGCTCTGTCTGCAGCAATAATGGCTGACACAGCAATCACACAGCTTTCTAAAGCCAAACTCAGGAAAGGGACTAAAGTGATTGTAATGGAAGGTACAACAGCTCCAAAATCTACATAAAGGCAGTGTAAGTTCACTGAGAATGCTTACTGCTTTGCGAGAAACAAGGGGACAAACATAACTGTGCTGACATTTTTGGACAATCAGAGAAGGATCTGATGACAGGGCACTTGTCACAGTGGGGCAGAATGACTGGCTAAGGAGCTACAGTGCAGATGAAACTACCATGAGGGGATTATATAAATGTCTGAAAGGCAGAGTCAGAGACTGCCTGGAAGTGCTTTATTATGAATAGGGAATTCTATAATGACCAGGGCTTCCCAAGGCGCTTTGAATCATGCACTAAAGAAATGAGGTTGTGAATGGGCAGGGAAAATGGAAATTGCCTGAGACAATGAGAAACAAAGGTAGCCTGTTGGCTAAGCTGACCAGCCATGTGGAAGTGTGTCTCAGCACGGAGCAGGTCATGAGTTCTACCTGTTACTGACACAGTAGATCATGTGCATCAACATCTAATAGTTAAAAAACAAAACAAAAAACAAGGTCTCTCAAAGTGTACAAACAGAGAGAAAGCCTGGAGGAGACATAAAGTAATCCTTCTCCTTCCATTCTCCTCCCCCAGCAAAGAAAGGCTTCACCTGAGGTAAGGAGTCCCCTTTGTCCTTTCAGGGAGATAAGAACCCAGTGGAGAGAGCTGAGGAGGAGGAATTAGAGTCAAAAGTTCAGCAAACATGTCAAGTAAAGCCTGAGAAGGTATAAGAGAAAAGTTATCACAGAGACAACTCTTCTTCAACATATAATGAATTCAAGTAGCATGGAATGTCAGTTTTGATTCAGGAAATAGAGTAATGAGGCATTACATTAAATAGATGCTTTAGAAGGTTACAGGGTGTTGCAGTGTGTTTCTTGTTAATGGGATGTTCTCTTGTTGCCTAAGTTGATGGTTTGGTCCAAATGACACTCTCCCACTTCATGTTGTCAATCTACCCTGAGTCTCGTCAATCCTACCCTAGGCCCACCACATGCTTGGAATTCCTCTTCAAAAATCCCCTAAATTTCAACATTTGATTAGTCCATGTGACCCAATTTCCCCCCCTACCTCCCTCATTGGATGATGATTTTGTGAACCCTGCCTTGTACCCCTCCCCAGGATATCTCCAATTAGCTGATGCTTTGTACCCTCCCTTTGAACCACCTCCATATTTCAGCTGTTGCAAACTCGCATTTTCTGTCTTTTGCCCCCAAGATTCCCCAGAGCAATAAATCCTCTATTAACCCATGCAAAAGACCTCCCTCTCATCCTTGTCTCCTCAGAGCCCAGACTGACAGCCAAAAAGCCATAGAGCAAGTGCTCTAGTCACACCTGGGGTCACCCTGCTCCTGGGGTGTGACCCACTCCTGGAGCAGGCCAAAGTGATAGAGCCAGATAAGCTCCAGTGAGATGTGATAACAGGGGTTAAATTATTTAAATATAGATTAGAAAGGTACATGCAGATATTTGTCGGAAATGATGTGGTTAAAACTGATACTGTTCTGGGGTTACTTGTGGTCTAAAAGCCATGCTATGGTCTCTAGTTCTCTATAGACATCTGTAGACTGTCCAGCAGTTCAACAAACTTTCATTCTCAACCTCACACTTTATCTAGATGAACACTTATATTCTGTATATATATCTGCCAAAGAACCTAAACCTATGGAGAGCGTCTTCCCTCAGAATTACTAGTCCACATTGCTCAGCATCTTTGCTGGTAAAAAACAGTGTCATTCTAGTGCCACTAGAATGGCATTTTCTAAGGCAGACTGGTCACCTGGCATCTTTCATAAATTCCCATAAATGAATCCTTAGATACAAACCAAAACAAACACAAACCCAGACAAGATTGCAAATTGCTGTAGCATTATTAAATTATTCTCTGTTCTATGCTTTCAAGCACACCCTTGCTTATAGTTCACATAGATACTGTGTGATCAGGTAACAGGATAGGAGCTGTAGCTTTGTTCTAGTTCTAAAGATGGAACAGCAAATGGTGTAGTGAATCAATTCCTGTTACTCGATTACTTTGGCTTTCCACAAACATGTGGCCCAATACATGCTAGTTATTTGTCTTTATTTCTGCAGTAAATAGCTATTCTGTGTTGAGTATGTTTTTATGGCCCTGAAATAGAAGTACAGAGAAATGTAGATATGGGACGATAACTGAGTAAAAGTGTAACCAAGCACTAATTACTCATTGCTATGCGAATGCACTGTTGGCAGCTAAATAAAGCTGGATTCAGTCATAGTCATTTAGTCAAAGAACACATGGAGGAAATACCCAAAGTAAACACAGCATGTGTAATAAAATAAGGCTTCACATGCAACTGAGAACTAAGAAAGAAAGAGGAAAGTATTGTCTTGCAAAGCACATGGAAATTAGCACTCCTGGGTTCTTGAGTAGCAAAGACACTGCCATCAATATCAGGATGTTCCTTCTAGTACTGATGGTGGGGCACTGGCAATTTGCCATAAACTCCTCTCCTTGTCCATCTCCTTGAGCAAAGCTGGTGCCACTGACTCATAGGACCCCACCAGAGGAGCATTAAAGAATGTGAATGTGATTTAAAGAAGAGAGTGAGATAAAAGGGACCGCATGTAGAACTGTTTTCCCTTTTTCACTCCCCTGAAACAAGTTAAACTAGTAGCTATTTTCTGATAGGGCACTTATGTTACACTAACAAGAAATTCTTGGCTCCTTGCAGATAGTGTGCTCTCCTTTTGTCCCATGAAAAATTTTATTGCACTTCACTTACATAAAAACAGAGAGGCAATTTTGCTGTTTATATGTGATTATTTATTTGGCAGCCATATTTCTGTATGTACTTTAAGAAAAAAATTATATAGCATCTAACTAGAGACAAGCAAATTCTAGGATAGCTGTTGCTGTTCACTTCTTTTTGGAGGCTACTTTTAAATCCAAAGTGCACTTACGTAGAGAAAAAAATAACCTAATTATTTTTTTGAATTCTCCTTCAATTTTTCACTTTTTTATTTTTTATTTTTTAAATTATAAATATTCCAGTGGAAAAAAACCAACCCAAAAGTACTGTTCCTCTGTAGAATTAGCATTTTGATGAGATTAGTTCAGTCTAAGCATAATTTAAATCAGAAAAAGACATATACAAAGATTTTACACTACACTGGCAGATAAATATACATTTCTTAAATTAATTCCATATGCTCCTTAAATATGTGCAATTGTTATTAATATACTTCTTCAGTGCTTTATGCAAAGTGCTTGATTCTCCTCACAATTAAGCCCTTTGCTGTAATCATTTCAAATTGCTGTAATCATTGTAACAGTGTAACAGACCGTGGTTTTTAAGGATCATATACCATGTCTTTTACTCATAAAAAAATCTTACTTCAGATTTTGAAAAACTGAATGTAGATCTTCCCAACAATAAATATCAAGATAATTTTATTTCTTCATTCTCTCCAGCAGTGATCCATGTCCCACCTCAACAGTACATGTTTAGATGAGTTCCCACAGAAGGGTTTCCTGAATTCTCTGGGAAGTCAAATGGTGCAGATAAGAGGGACTATAAGCAGCTCTCTGCTCCTTGTATGATTTTAAGATAGCATTTTTTCACCTGTAACCCAATAACAAACTAGTACCGACAGAAACGGCAATATCTCTGCTTTTCTTTACAACCACCAAGAGTGTCACTGAGATTCCCAAGTTCATCCTCCAAATACTGTGGCACATGGGATTGAAATTCAATTGAGGTTTCAAAAAAAAGAGGTGGAACAGTTATTGGTTCACCCCAGTGACTCCAGGGCCATATCTGGGAGCTCCTACAGAGGTGAAGGTGGGGCCAGGACATGGCACAGACTGTTCTCCTCAAGGGACTGGGGAGTCTGTGCTGAGCCAGAAGGGCTGCAGGACACGGCAGAGCCCTGATGGGAGCTTCTCTCCAGGAGACACTGCCTTTAGTCTAGGTGGGCATCTCCTGCTCTTCCCTCCCTTCCCAGCTCATCCTTATATGGCCATTCAACCAATCTGCCTTTGAAAAAAAAATCAGCCTAAAAGCTGGTTTAACTAAGTCAAGGCTACGTAGCAGAGACGCTACGATCTGTTTGCAGTTTGGGCTTAAATCAGTCCTATGTCATGCTTTCTGGCAGCCTTCAAACACATCTAATATTTCCTCAAAAGATTACTTAGAAATTTGCCATTTGTGGGAGCACCTTCAATGGCCTGCACTTCAAAATTGTTACTTCAAGAATTTGGGAAAATATCAAAGCATTGCTACAATGTGATGGGTTGGTTTTCTTAGTTTTATATCCTTACAAAATCTGTGATGGGATAGAGTAGAATTAGAACATGGTGAGGTAGATTTTCACTCAGTAGCTCTTAAATCTGTCTTTTTTGAATAAATAAGGGAAAGATAACATAAACAAAAGTGTGAGAAGCAGTACCATATTAATTTTATTTTTTTTTCTAATTCCTTTCCTGCTTTTCTCTACTCCTTTTCAGTCATCTTCTTCCTTTTTATTATTTTAATAGGGCCTAATTATGGGGGGGATTTTAGCACATATGAAGTAATTTTTAAAATCTGAATGTAGTTAAATGCATGTACATCTGAATAATCAGTGTATTCCAAGGCAACATAATATGCACTGTGTTTTGCTACAGTTGGTTTTAGAAAAATAATTTTCATAATTAAAATTGTTTTGGTTTAGTGGTACGGGTAATTATTGTGGGTAAGCATTTATTTCTAATTTTTTTTTCTTTTTCCTGTGGAAAATTTAATAGAAAAGGAGTATCGCATTTTGAGAGCTTCTTGGCATTTTAAGAAGTCATAAGCAAGATAAACTATAATTATTTTTTAAGACATAGGTACTCTTTGCTCTTTAGTGGCATGACATTTCTACTAATCTTGTAATAATCAAATTGAAACAATAAATATTCTAGCTGCCTCTTAGAAAAGTCTTCTTAGAAGTTTCTGTTCTTTCCACAGTGGAACCAGAATTTTATCTAATGGAATTGCACTGCTAAAACTAACAGAAGTCAAAGACTTTGACAAAATATTTTCAGCTTCATCAAGAAAACTGCAGTACAGAAGTACACTTAGAACATTGAAAATTACCTTCTGGTCTTTTATTTTCATATGCTGAAATTCTTGTCTTTCAAATAACAGTAAAACAGTTAATGGGTGGAAATGTTAAACAGTTACTGGTACAGAAGTGCTTCTCAACTTTTGATGTCATAGTGAACATGTTCTTTCTTATGTTACTTTGTTTTTTGGATCCCAGATGTTTAATATTTTATGATGCCAAATTATACCATTTCTAAAGAGCTAAAAATATAAGGCAGATTGCTGAAGCTAAGCCATTACTTGCTGTGTTCTTAATGTTTTATAGGTGTGTGGTACATGTGAACTACTTTAAACTACTCACCAGTTTATCACAGAATATCTTATGCCCTTTTTCTCTCAACCTCCAGCAGTTGGACATTCCCTGCAGGTACTGTGGCCCTTGGAGAGCTCTCACTGGAGCAGATTTGTTTGAACAGGAGGAAGAATAGGGAGGGACCTCAATCCCCAACCCCCTTCTGCTGCTGAAGGGGCAGGAAAAGGAGCTGAGCCCAGGAAAAGATGGGGAAGAACTATTGGGTTTTATTTTTGTTTCTGTTTCTCACTATCCAAATTTTAAATAGCAATACATTTAAATTCATCTTGGCCAACTTTGTTCTGTCCTAGATGGTATCCAGTAAGTGATCTTCCTGTCCTTTACCTTGACACATGAACTCCTCCATCCTATTTTCTCCTTTGTCCACCAGAGGAGAGGGGAAGTGGGGTGAGCATGTGGGTGAGTGTTTGGATGTTGGCCAAGGGGTATCCACCACACGTTTACATTTAGAATATACAGTATCTGTTTTATCCAGATTAAATTATTTAGTATAAATTTTATAATATTATTAAAGTATAAATTATTTTCTTACTTTGCATTTCTATTGCATATTCTAAAATTATTAAATCCAATCTCTTTTTATAGACTGTCTCTTCATTGCTACAAGTGATAGAGTATGTTTACCTTATCAAATGGAAAGGTGAATGTCCTGCTGCATTGTCCTTTGTGTTAATACACAATTCCTCTGGAAAAGTCTTAAAACAGAAAGTCTGTGAGCTTGTCCTCAGATTCTCCATGGGAACAGAGGTAAGATTCCTGATTATTTCAGTCCTCCTAAATCTGTTATTTCTTTGTGGAGCAGCACTAAACTACTAAAGAATTTACAAAAAATACCATGAATACCATGGTTGTATGACTGAGATGAATCTACAGTTTCAAAGATGGTAGTAAGAAGTGTTTAATTTTGCTGTTTGATTATGAGCTACACATTGCATCTGTTAAATAGTATTTTGGCACAAAAAATCTGAAAAAAAAATCTGACTTACTATACTTTTGCATCTTCCTTTCAAATACATGCAGAGAACCCTTCAGAGACCAGAAAAGCCCTTTCACATTGTTAACTTGCCCTTTCCTCCAGGTGACATTCTTGGGTGTTACTGGTTCAGGGTGCGAGGGATACATGTGATTATCTTTTTCTCCCTGCAAACTGTGGATCATCTCCAAGACTTAGATAAATTTCTGTATTGTTTCATTGAAGGAAGCCAAAATTTGAAACTGGCACTTATGGAAATCACAAAAAACTATCCAAAGCTACAGTATGTTCACAGTTCCAGTATTTATACTTTACCTATCTGCAGTCTGGGAGGATAGAATCCTTCAGCTGAAGCCATTTGAAATGTATGGATCTAGATTAAGATAGTTTCCTCAAGCATTCTTTACAGAGGTAGTTGCTGGAAGAAGGCACTTTGTCTCAAAGTCTATCTGCATTAATGCTTCACAGAGCCTAGACAATCACTTTCAGCCATGCATCAAATTTTTGATTTATCATAATAGCCTCCAATCGTATGAACCCATAATTGATCATAATATTTCATTAACTGTAGATGATTCAATTATGTGATAACCTTTTGTAAAGCCTAGGGGAAGTTAAGCTGTCTTTATGTTTTACATATATTTCATTATTTAAACATAGATCTGAATAATTTCTGTTCTATCTGATTAAATGATTACTTCTAATAGTGTACTTATTTAGTTTAATTTACCATTTCTATCATGCTGTATTTCTGTTAGGAAGAAAAGCCTGAAAATCTAATAAAGAAATTTTAAATTTTTTTTGGCTTTGATAAAAAATTTTGCAATTTATTCTAAAATGAAATAACAGGATTCTTTTAACAATAGCAAAATGAAAGAAATCCTCAAGAATTGGAAGCCTGAAGGTGGCTTTTATCTTTCTGTGTCACAAAGGAAAACAATTACAAATTAGCTGCTCTTCTGACAAAATATCTTTGCTTCTTGTGCATCTTCTCAGGGCTGCCAACATGAGCTACTATAGTGGATTCTTCTCTCTTACAGAATGCACCAAGAGAAGTCTTTTTCTGGTTTTCATCATCTCTTTTACAGCAATATATTTGATTTCCTATTTTTATACTTTCCATCACATCGCTGCTCTACCTAAAAGTGATGATCTTCACAAGAGAAAGTGAGAAGAGTTTACTTAAAAAATAGACAAAAATTTCAAACAAATCTCAGGGAAAGAAAATGGAAAACTACCACCTGAAAATGAGAAATCTGGGAATAAAGCTACACCCACTCTGACACAGCCATTTACATTCATTATTAACAAAGAAGAGAAGTGTAAAGATAAAATACCTGCCTTGGTATTGCTGTTATCAACAACAACAATGAATTTCAGCGCAGAAATGCCATCTGAAAGAGCTGGGGGAACAAAGCTGCAGTTCCTGGCATTGATGTTTGGCCTGCCATCGAGACCAAGGGTGCACATGAGGATGTGCTGCTGAAAGTGAGCAGTATCATGACATTATCCAACAGGACTTCCTGGACACTTAAAACAACTTAAAACTCTGATGAGCATGAGGTGGGTGGCCTCTTACTGCAGTGGCAGAAGATTTGCTATGAAGGCAGTGACGTTTTTGTCAACATGATGCACCTGATTGAGAAGCTCCCCAGGCCTCTCCCACCTCCCACGCAGAATTATTTCACAGGCCATTTAATGAAAGGGCACAGACGCATTTGGAATAAAGCCAGTAAATGATACATATCAGAAGCAGAATTCCCAGGTAACAGATACCTTTCTGTTCAGGAAATGGCTACATCTTTTCTGGAGACCTGGCTGCAAAAATTGTCAATGCTTCTTTAATTATTAAATACATACATTTGGAAGATGTTTATATAGGGTTTTGTCTTAATGCGAAGGGAGTAGAAATAGTACCACCTCCTTATTCACTGTTTAACCTACACAAGGTCCCATTTTCTCCTTGTGTGTACAACAAAATAATTACATCTCATCACATTCAGACATGTGAGCACATGGGAAACATTGCAAAAGAAGAAACATGTTAGAAGAGAAAGGTCCATCCTGGAGCACCCTAGGAACTTTCTTTGACAATGGGCAAGGCAGCAGATATTTTCTTAGCAGGAACAGAACATCTATGTAATGATAACTTTCAAGGTCCATGGTATCAGGTATCTAGGTTTTGTATTAGTTGAATTCAAAGGATTTTTCCTCCATAAAGAAGCCTTTCTCTGTTGACTGAATGCTGATTGGTACCTTATTTAGTTTTGGATGAAGTATCAATTAATTTTTAAAGCATTTTAAAATATAACAAGAAACCATATTGTTGGAAACCAAAAAATAGAAACTTCTACAGATGCTGAAGGATTTGATCTGCAGCCTTGGAAAGAGCTTAAGTTAATGTAATGATGAAGGTACACAGACATTGGGTAGAGAAATTATAAACTTATATCCCTATAGTTACAAGTAAGAATATGTCTTATGTAGGTAAGAAATTTTATTAAGTAAAATAGTTTGAGGTTTAAGCTGTAATAGTTATAGAGTAGGTTAGAGATTCACAAACTATAACAGAGGTGTGCATGAGTACGTGATCTCTCAGCTTATTGGCTAAGAGAGAGATGCCATGCAGCAAAATTAAGCAAAGGTGATAGGTTAATAAGTGAAAACAAGTTTTGTGTCAACTGCCTATTGGGCTAAAATGTTGAACATTGCTGTGCAAAGAAGAAACTTGTGTCTTCCTTGAGCTATGGCTGACTTGTTGCTCCTCTAAACCTCATGCCTTTGAGACTAGTATCTTATCTGGCTACTTGAGCAATAAATCATCTCAAAGCAAGGTGGTCCCATCCCTCATTTTTCATCTCGACACCATATCAACTCTACTGAAGAAAAAGCAAGGATGATGCAATGAAACTTGTTCTTTCACTAACAACTAATAAGTTAAAACTAATGTGTTAATTTTATACTGCTCAGATGTAATTTCCTATGTACAATTAAATATACTTGTGTGACATTCCAGTGTGACTGAAGAAGAAAGCATATTTGCTATCCTTTGTTGGGGAATTAGTGCCAGAAATGTGAGCAGGAACTGTTTTTTCAGAAAATCTAACATTAGCATTTCCCGGATCTCAGTTAGTGCCCACAGTGGCTACTATTGTCTGTGGTCATATAAAGAAAGAACACCTCACACATGATACCACTTACTTGTTATCATGGAGATGTAATAAAAACAGGAAAAATTAAATGCTGATTGACTGTCCTGTTAGTGACATATTAAATTACATTTTAGGGCATTCAGCTGTGTACAAAATATCTTCACAGTTAAGTAAAAAATAAGATGATACTTACTAACCTCAGAAGATAAAAGTTTCAGTCCAAATCCCTATCAGATGCACATGGGAATCAAAATGTCAGTCACATGAACACCAAACACTTCAGCTGGATGTGAAGTGAGAAAGTGTGTATACATCATAGGCATCCCTGATGACATTTTAAAAACATATATTATGGTATTTAAAAAAGAAACCCCTGAATCCTGCAGTGCAATCTTTTTGTGCTCTGTGCAGCCCAGGACTGACAGATAGAGGGAACCTGTGGTATAGCCATTGAACACAATACATTTCTTGGTTATGGGAATTTGGTCTTAAACCTTTTGATTAAGGAACATTACTATTCATCTAATACCTACACAGGACACTTTTTCTATCTCAATTGGGTACCTGTTCACCTGGACTTTTGTGATAGATTGGCATTTAAGAAAACAAAGAGAAACACCTAAAGAAGTTAAAACTGCTGGAGGCTGATGGGAGTTTGTCTCCTAGGCAACAGCTGGCCATTTCTAAGAATTGACAGCAGTTTTGACCATTGAAAAGTGAGATCAACCTGTGAACACCACCTTAAGACCTAAGCATGGGCATTTCTTTGTCTCTTCGTTTCCTGGCTGTGAAAGCTAACTGAGCTTTATTTAGCTGGCTTCCCATCCCCTCCCCAGGCCATGTGGCCCGGGCAGGGGCTGGGCTGGGCCTGCCGCGGCTCCCGGCTGGGAGATGGGGCCTGCGGGGCTTCACCTGGGCTCTGGCCTGGCCAGGCCGGTCCCTAGCTCGGCTGCAGTTTTTGCTGTGACTGAATTCACCAGAGACTGCCAAGTAAAGAAAGAAAAAAGCTCTTGACCTGCGGCACGCTGAGACAGTGACCACACTCTCCAGAACAGCCATGAAGAATCTTCCATCACAGACAGCTCCAGCCACTGCTCTGGAAGAGATCACAGAACCATCTACAAAGCCTGGGCAAGATTTTAACCTTTTCATTACCCAGATGAGACTTGCAGATTAATCTTTTTTTTTTTTCCAGAGAGAAAAAAAGAGAGAGAGAGCAATTAACATGTAAGGAGACACCAGAAACTATCAAAAACAATGAAGAAAGGAATTAAGTTTTAACTGGGGAAGAGAAAATAAGGAGCTGCTTTAATAAGCTGAAAATTTTTCTGTTAAAGCTATGGAGATGGACAGTAGTGTTCTGAAAAAAATTCCTTTAATTCATGACAGAGTATATGGGGAGGAATGGAGTGTTTCAAAGTGTGGATTTTGAACAAATGGTGAAGTGGTTGTGATTCTGTAAAATGTTGGAAAGGGGGGGTGGGGAAGAAGTAATAGTTGAAGATTTGTGGCCTTTAAAAGGCAAAGAGAAAACTTCTGTTTCTAGACAGGCTCACAAAAACAGATGAAGAGAACTTTTGCCTTTGAATAACTCATCCTTAAAAATGACATCCCTAGACTCATTTGACCCATAACACACCTCAGAATGATGTGAAATGGGAGGAGAGAACTCATGACAGGATTTCCGGGCAGCTGGCATCAGAAAAATAGAAAGCTATAACAGAAATTTCTTGTGAAAAACTCCATAGATTAACAGAAGAAGACTTCTTTTTCTCTACAAAGGCTGATGAAAAGACTATAGCAAGAATTGAGACTGTTTTAATCACCAAAGTTTTTTGTCTCTATGTTGTCATATGAACAAGAGAATAGCTGGGTAGTGGGAGAGAAAAGGGTTGTTCTGGAAGTTTTATTCTGGTTTCTTATTCTTGTAGTTTTTGTTAATAAACTTCCTTTATTCCTTTTAAGTTTTAAGCCTGTTTTTCTCTTGTTCTAATCCATATCTCACAGCAAGATATAAGTAAGTTTTCTAGTGATTTTTTTCAGTTGCTGCTTTAAAACCACAACAACTTTCAAGACCTTTTTGCATTTACCTCAGGAAAGATACAGCTACCAAGGACAACACTCCCTCAGGACTTCCCTGGGTCCCAATATTTTCTAAAACTTTAAAAGTTTACAGGATAATGTGTTTAAAAAATGAGTATTTTTGGACATAACATGTTGATTACTTGACAGTAGCTATGACATGTTGTATAGCTGACACCTTATCTTACACTAACCAACATAGCGACCTTGTGATAAATGTAACCTTGGATAAAAATTCGTGAAAGAATAAATAAGTATATAACTAGATTTGTAACAATGTAAAAAGTATATAAAATATAGTGTGGCCGAAGAATTTCCCCAAACCCAGCAGTAACTACCTATTCAGGCGGTAACGACCCTAGGCGACGTTCATCAGCCTGAAAGAAAAAGCAGGACATGAATGATTAAGCTAAACAAAGAAAAGAGCCAGGCCGAGATGGCTATCGACTCCACACCGCACCTGGGCACCCCTCCCTGCAAACCCCAACTGAAGATGCAAACAGGCCGGACAATAAGTGGAAGCCCAGCCGAGATATCTGTCGACTCCACACCGGACTTAGATACTTCACTCTGAGAGCCCAAACCGAAAATGAAATCAAAAAACACTCAGAACTTCTTTACATATGAAGAGACTCTGCCCGGACGTCTATTTGACTCTATTCTCCAATGCCAGGAAATCAATTCATCCAACAATCAAAGACCCTTGGTGAATGGTGCCTACCTGGAATTTAGCCTCAAGACACAAAATCCCTATAAAAACCCCAGACAGTCTACCCTCCTTCGTGGATTTGGGAACACCTATACCTTTGGGTATAGACCCCTGTCCACCCAGCGCTGCGCTGTTTATTTTATTGTGGTTTTTCCTCATTGTTTATTTTTTTATAGAAATTGTTTTATAATAAATTGTTCTTTTATTTAACCCAAATTTGCCTTTGCATTTATAACAACCTGAACTCTGAAATCTGTTCCCTTTGCATGGATGGAGAACACCATATCATGCATGGTTGTACAGTAACAACACTTGAAGGTGAGCAAAAGTAAACAAACTCAACCCTCACATATTCTCCTGTTACCTGGATAGAAATAAAGTTCTCCAAGTTATTCAGTAATTCCTAAAGATAAGGGCCCAGCAGAAAAGGACCTGGGGGTGCTGGCTGACAGCAGCTGACCAAGAGCCAGAGTGTGCCCAGGTGGCCAAGAACATCAAGGGCATCCTGGCTTTTACCAGGAATAGTGTGGCCAGCTGGACCAGGGAACAGATTGTCCCTCTGTACCCAGCACTGGTGAGGCTATATCTCAAATCCCATGTCCAGTTCTGAGCCCCCCCAGTCTAAGGAAGACTTTAAGATGCTGCAGTGAGTCCAGAGGACAATCAAGTTGGTGAAGGACCTGAAGCACAGGTCTGATGACGAGCCTGAAGGAAAGAAGGCTTTGGGGAGACCTTATCACGCTCTACAACTGCCTGAAAGGAGGTTATAGAAAGGTGGTTGGTTTCTTCTCCCAGGCAACTGGAGACAGGATGAGAGGAAATGGCCTCAAGCTGCACCAGGGGAGGTTCAGGTTGGCCATCGTGAAGAATTTCTTCATAGAAAGAGCTGTCAAGCATTTGAACAGGCTTCCTAGGGAAGTCGTGGAATCACCATTGCTGGAGGTGTTCCAAGAAATGACAGGATGTGGCATGTGGCACTCAGTGCTGTGGTTTTGTTGGCATGGAGGTGCTTCGTGAAAGGTTGCACAAAATGATCTTGGAGGCATTTTCCATCCCTAATGATTCCATGACTGTATAAAATAGGGTAACAGGCTTCACCACAGCCTGAAGCTGAGTGCATAAGCAGCACGATTGGTTGCATTAACAGAGACTTGCCGGCTGTACAAATAAAAGAGTATAAAGATACTAATTCCTCTCTTTTGTTTGGAGTCTGCGAAGTCTGCCACACCACTGTACATTTATGGATGCAGTGAGAGTTTATAGCTCCTAGCAGGAATACCAAAGCTAAAAATATTAAAAGCTATAAACTTGACAGCAAAATGAACCAATTCACCAGGAAGCCCATACTGGTAACAGGATAAAAGGAATAGCAAGTGATCTAGAGAAATTTTCCTGTGATCAGTAATTGGTAGTGTGGGTATTAATGATTAGTCAAATCATTAATGTTGTACCTGTGTGCTGTAAAAGTACCAGAGCCCTGTGCAGAACCCCATTCAGGATGTTCCCCAATTTGTCTGAGATACCTCATGCACATGAAATAGTATTTACTCTTTCATTTCCATACTTTGCTTCCCAGTCTCTCTTCTGGTTGGCATGGGCCAGTTCCAAATCATAACAGTTTAAAGTCTACATTTCGTAGAAAATTCTGCTCACAGGAATGTTAAATGCTTGTTTTTAATTTAATGAGGTAAATATTTGCCTTTTTAAGCTTCTCAGGAGTTTATACTTCTGTGGAATTACTGATATTCTTTCATTGCCAGTGGAGGCAATAATTAAGTATGTAACAACGTTATCATTAATATTTTTAATTCACTTCAGAAAATGAAAAGAAGCAAAGTCTGGGTCATCTCTCATAACTTAATATGAATTATTAACTCTTTTCCTGTATCCCTGCAGTGCATGTTCTGTATCAAGCACAAGGAACAGTGGTTAAAATTTTGAAGTGTTGCTCTTTAGGCATTTATTCATTGTATATCTGTTTCAAAGTAGGTAGGGTTCTTCTGATAGAATATGCTACTGTATTTTATGAATATTGCTTTGTTTTATAAATTCTACATTTATAAATCTATAATAATATTATATATAGATACAATAATGTATATATAGTTCTGCCCTGAAGAAGAATTTTTATAACCTTTATGTACAAATTGATGTACCTGCATAGAGCTTCATGTTATTAATTTATTTCCAGATTTTAGTGGCCTGGATATCAAGCAGAATTCAATGCTGCAAAATCACATGTTAGTGTTCCAAAATTACAGAATGGTTGCTCTCAGCCCTAATTCTCTAGAAACTAGGTATCTGCATGTTACCTCTGCTGCGTTTGATGTCATTTCAGTTTTCCTCCACAGCTGAAGCCTAAAATTTATTTTTTCTTTAGCTTGATTTGGTGCATCGGTAAATAAAGGTGCATAATATTCAGTAATATGTATTTGTATACTTGGAAGTTGTTACAGTGTATTTGTGGTATAAAGTTGTTTGTGAGATAGAAAACATCTGTGCTGGGAAATAACTGCTCTTTTAATTTCTAAGACAAAATGTCACAACTTCACTAATTCATTCCACTGCAGGTTTTAAAAGCTCAAGAACTTCATGCTTTTTACTTTGTGTATGAATTCACATACATACATGGAATTGGAGTGAAACAATTAAGGAAACATACTGCATGCCATTGAAAGAGTTCTTATGATGTTTTTATTGCAGATTAGGTAATACATTTTCATAGGTAGGTCTGGCTTTGCTGGACATTCCCTTGAGAATTAAGCAATTGTTATCAGCGAGCACTTCCCTTTCTGAGTCTGTGACTCTGGGTACCAAACTGCTTGGGCTGTGCTAAGGGAGTGCTGGGGAAAAAGGGGATCTTTGGGTTGTTGATAGAAGTGAGCCAAGAGGAAAAATACATACAGTTAAGAACAGACAGAAATAATCTTTTTTTCACAGCTCCACATTTTTCTACTGAATGAACTGCTGCCTGCTCAAACTTCTCTGTTCAACAGTCATTTGATCCTGCTCATTCTAGAACTTCATCATCCCTTCTCCAGCACTGAGTCTTGAGATTCCTGTTCCTCAGTGTGGTTGCCAGTCCAGTTAGGCTTGTGCTACATTTCTGATAATCATGATGAGAAAAGAAAGTGTGTGAACATAAGACTGCCTGTCGGATGGCCATTAACGAATCACCTCCCTGGCCACTGAGCGATTGTGCATACTGTCTCATTCAGAGTTAATACAGTGGTGCTTAGGCTGGTCTTGGAAGATCAAAATCCCACTAGAAGGCAGTCTGTCTGTGAAGATATTCCAGAGGAAGCAAACCTGTTCTGCTTTCAACATGAAAGGCAGTATTATTCTGAATAACTGAACTTCATGGTAAATTATTCATGAATTATTAGAATTTCTGCTTCATCAGAAGCTGTTGTTAGTTTTCACTACCTTGCTTGTCTTCCAGCAGATTCTGAAGGGAACTAAGTGTTTTGTTCACAAAGATTGCCTTGCTTTCATTTTGACTCCAAGTGCCTCCAGCTGTCTTTGTGTTTGCTTTAGCAAATCTTCTGGGTCTAATGAGCAATGCATTGAATTAAGAAATTAGAAATTCATTAAGCCTGGAGAAATACCAGGTCACATTAGATGCCACTATTTCAATCTGGCTAAGCAGGAGTTCTGCTGAGTTAAGTGGGAAAATGGACACACCTGACTGCTTGTTTCTGCTGCTTTATGGGCTGTTAAATGTGAGGACTCAAGTCCTCACTATGGGTCCTTTTATCAGCGGTGTGTGCTATACACACACAGGGAATTCCTGTGAATTGTGACTCATGCCAAAAGCAGAGTATCCAGCTTGCCTGCTGAAGGATAGCCATGGCTCTGGAGGCCTCTCTGCTGTCTTGAGACTCCATTAGAGAAGCCTTCAGTATGAAACAACAGATCCTCCTAATATTTTGGAATGAACATTTTTAGGAAACTTGTATTTTTTAAAAAAAATATTCAACTGGAATAGAGTCTTCTCCCTGAAGGTATTAAAAATAGAAAAGTTATTCACACTGCACATGCAAACTCTTCTGTGACTGGTCTTAAGACAAGATCCTGTACCATATACTGTTTCTTGAAAAAATGTAGACTTAAGCTGTACAGTTATTTCAATTGTTTCTTTGTTTCCCATAGTGCCCATTTGGAATACTTTACCTGCGAATAAACTCATAAATGATTAAAGGATGGAAAAGCACTGAGCAATAATGGACTGTTAGCAGAACCACTGAGTTATTAAACCTTGGAATTGTTAAGAGGAGGAAGGGAGGAAGGAAGGAAGGGGCGGAAGGGGCGGAAGGAAGGGGCGGAAGGGGCGGAAGGGGCGGAAGGGGCGGAAGGAAGGGGCGGAAGGGGCGGAAGGGGCGGAAGGAAGGAAGGAAGGAAGGAAGGAAGGAACTAAAAGCAGACTTGCTGTCATCCCTAATATGAACGTGACTTGATTTCAATATCCTTACAATGCTGATAAACACGCTCACATCCAGAGTTGCTTACTAAGCATCTTGGTTGTGGTTTCTGTTTCAGAAATAGAATGTACTTCTAGCAACTAATATAGAAGAGAATATAAACAGTTTTGACTGACCTTTTTTTTGTACAAGTAGGATATCAAGGGAGTTCAGAGAATAATCAATTTTTCTATATTAGACTACCTGCAAAATTACTTGCACTAGTTCTATGTGGATACTTGTAACAGAAGGGGGTTTAAAACCTTGAGTATGTTCTTCCCCATTTGTGACATTGACCTTGGAAGATTATGGATAGACATGCTTAATTCTGTAGAAAGCTTGACCAATTGTAGTTGCTTCTTACATAAGTAGATGCTTTCTTGTGTACATCATGCTGAAGCAGAGGTTTTAGGCCCATAATGCTTTTTCACACTATGTGGAATTACATTCAATTTGTGGAATGGGTTATAAATTTCTTTAATTTTCAATGAGATACATAATTTCATGTGAAAATGTGGTATCACTTTTGGGTAATCTGGATGAGGCATCAAATGCTTGGACAACTGTAGTTCCGGCATATTCATGAGGGCTTGTTGTAGGAATCATTCCTTAGAGGGATGCTCTGACTTTTTTGTTACAATCTATTCAGGTTTCTATTCAGGTGAATCTCACCAAGGTTCAAAGGGTTGAGTTTCACCTTAGCTACCACTGTATGCAGCTTTGAACATTAACTTCCCAGTTTTTTGCCAGTGGCAGGGGGCTGCCCGTGTGAGATGAGAGGGACTTTCCTGCAGCTGGGCTCTTCTTTCATTGATGTGTCACAATCTCAGTCTCTGCAGTGTGACCAGGTGGTGTCATCCAACCTGATCTGTGTAAACCCAAGGAACAAAAACCCAGGTCCTGGAGGCTAAAATAGGACTGAAGCAAATCTGTATTAATAAAAATGGGTGACTGGCTGAGACTGAAAATTATTTCAAAGATTGAATTCTTGACACACAAAGCCTTGTTGTCAGCTTTATGTATTAACATACTCGCTACCACCAGTCAGGCAATGTCTCTCTGTGGGCATCAGATAATCTGATGTCGGTCAGAAGCTCAGTCACTGACATGCTGCCACCTGCATAAATATGCTTAGGAGCATCTAAGCAAAATATGGTGGAATCTGACATTTGTTCATATGGGTTAAACAGCAACAGGTCATCCTTCTGTTAGGCAGACGGAGTTCAACCACCATAGTGAACAGGCCACAAACCTGACAATCCCTGAAATCAGAGTTTCTAGGCACCACATTTCTGCATTTGGTCACTTACCCACTGTTATTTTGTTTCCAAAATCTGAATAAAATGTACCACTCAATTTGCAAAATGGTTACTGGAAACGTGTATAAAATTGTCTCCAAATTTTGTGGTGAGTTACATATCAAAGTTGTGTCTCCTCCCTCGTGTCTTGTCCCACTGTATTGCAGAAGCTG
This sequence comes from Pseudopodoces humilis, assembly GCF_049639895.1. Lineage (NCBI taxonomy): Eukaryota > Metazoa > Chordata > Aves > Passeriformes > Paridae > Pseudopodoces > Pseudopodoces humilis. Next base: position 9,037,100 of record NC_142209.1, read on the forward strand.
CCCTTTCGGCTAGGTCCAGCATTTGGAACATAGGTCAACGGATCAGGTCGGATCAAGTATCTACAAAAATAAATAATAGTTGTTACTAAAACAATGTGGAGAAATCCAGAGTAAGTGCATACAGCTGTAACATTGAGAAGACCTGAGCAAGACTTAGACTTACTTTGAAGGTGTTTGGTTTAGTTCTTGTGGTAGCATTGGTTAGATTTTTTTCAATTTAAAATACAGAGTAAGAGGAGGATGCCAGCTTTATAACATTACAAATATATGTATTATATATTTATATGTGTATTTTAAGTATATACATATATAGTATAATTTGATGTCTCTTTAAATAGAAGTCTCCATATTTTATATTTTGCAGGTCTTGTGACTTTTTTTACGTGTGTGCTTTAACTTACACTATATCATTCAACTCTAATCTTGTATCTGGAGAAGGGTTGATCAGGATGTAAGAAAGGGTGTTCTGATGATCATTCATTTCATCTAGAGGACAGGGGGAAAAAAGTACCAGATAAATTACATTTACAAATGAATTGTGAGAAGCATTACTTCTGACATATTAATTTGATGAAAGTTCATAGAGCTGTAAAAAAGTGTCTGGTGTCAGAGTGATTTCAAGTAAGTTTAGCAATTTCTTTTTTCAACTGTAGTCATATTGAAACTACCTGACATTATATCTTTTGAGTTATCAGCTCTAAAAACATCCTGTTTTCTAATGTTTTTAAAATCTTCTGCATTTTTTCAGTCATAGCAATTTGAATTTAACCCAATTTCAGCATGATCTACCAATCTGTCCAGCTTAGGTAAGTTTGTGGTGAGCAGGGGCTCCTGTGCTTGGATGACATCAAGTTCAAATGATGACCAAGGTTAAATGCAGGTGTATGGCATTCTCATCTATTTCTAGATTTGGTCAACATAAACCTTTTTTTCCCTTTTTCTATTTATCTAGGAAGCACTTCCCTTTTATCACCTGTGCCAAGGGCTTGAAATGTGAAGGCTGTATAAATGGAAATTGGTATGCCTCTTGCATTTTTAACTGCTCTCCTAATGATGGGTTGAAATAAAGGCTGACAATTTTTATTTTTAAGGTTTAAACTACACTTTCATAGCTGCCATTACAATATATTTTGTATAATTTTCTCTTTGCACACTCCTTGGCCTGCTGCAGTGAGACTGGTTTTAATCTTATCAGACTAAAGAGGAGGGGCAAAAGGAGAGAAAGTATTTCTATGTTAAATCCTATTTAGCTTTTATGGAAAATTTATAACCCAGAGTCAGATAAATGTAACAGGTAAAGCATTTAACTATCAAGATTTTGCTGCTTTGTAGATGGTATCTAATAGTCTTAAATTTGAGTAATGAAATGAATATTTATTTTTGGCTTTTAACTAGGATTTGAAAAGAAAAGCAGGACTACAATGAAGTTTTCTCCTTACTACTGTAAATATGAATTAAATTTACAAAACAGAATTGATGAAATGTTGTTGTGGCCTGTGAAACCTCTGGAATATATTCAGCTCTGAATCTTTCTGCAGAGTTGTATAGAAACATCTAAGAAAGAATGCATAGAAATTATCCAGATGGGGTGTGGAATAAAGAGCCTGTATTTACATATCTAGAAATTCCTGGTGTTTCTAGGAAATTAGAATCCATAGTCCTGGGGTTTCCACCCAAAATGCTACAGGGCCAAGGCCAGAGAAAGGCCACCTAGCCAGCTGTGGTGCATGTGTTAAAAAGTGTTACAGAGCTCTTGTCCACAGCTTAAAAAACCCAAAAAAAATCCTACAAACTAAAAAGCAAGTTGACATCAGCCTTGCTGGAGAATGATTTGATGGATAAAAATGGCATCTAAAGACCTAGCAAAACATGCTTTCTAAAAATGACTTTCATATGATAATTTGGCATTATTTTTGAAAATTGTGGGGAAAAGGCAATATCCTTCACAGATAAACAACACCCCGCCTTGACATATGAGTGAACTTCACAACAGCCCTGTCTTCATCTTTATTTCATGAGGTTTGTGGAAATATGGTGCAGCTGTTCAATGACTGGGGAATGTTTATAAATTCAGCATACCCATATCATCTACTAAATATATATATGTGTCTGACTTGCTGCCTTATGAGCCTTCCATCTCAGCATAGGAATGGGTGATAATGGAATGAATGCATTAAAAACACTCCAAGTTACTCTTGGCAAATGAAAAAAAACAACAACCTAAACCAACAAAACAAAAAGCATTATTATAAACTTAGTAATTTGGTTTTGGCTCCATAATTTCTTACAAATAAGTTCACCTTGTACCATGCTAATGTTGCTACTGAAGTACTGTAATAGTGGTACCGTATCCTGCTGGAGAAAGGCCCAAGTGCTTCATTCTGTTCTTCACAAGTTCAGCAAGCTCCTGCCTTTCTGACCTCCTGTAGAGGTTCATTCTCTGCTGGTTGATCTTCTCAGCAGCTTTAGCAGAGTGCCTAGGAGCCCGCCTGCTCAGGCGCCGTGCCCACTGCATGCTCTTCCTCCGCAACAGTGGGTGGTCAGACTGGTCACTGGATGTTGAGTTCCGGTGATTACCACGGCAGCTGAAGTGGTCTTTGGTATCTTTGGTGTCCTCCCATTCCTCCATGCTGATGGAGATTTGAGACTTAAAAGAAAAATGACAAGTGAGATGAAGGGCTATATTAAATGGAAGCAAATGACGATGTTCTCTCCACAACAGTGCAGTTGAATATGGGGTTTGGCTGCAATGGAGCTGAGGGAATTCATCTCTCTTTTACTTAGCAAGTATTCCTGAACTGGGCACCGTTTACTAGACTTTGATTTTTCATATAAAAAGCTCATTTATAATATAAATACTTTATCAAGTGCAAAAGCATGTAAGTATTATCTTGTGCCAAATTGCACTGTGATCCTTAGAAGAGCAAATTTAGCATTCTGATATTGTCCTTCCTGAATCAAGGAATCAGTCTTGAATGACTTCTCCACTTTCTTCCCAGTCTGCATAGTTTCAGAAATCTAAGTTTTCTAACTGCTTTTTACATGTATGTTTGTGGATTCATTAAGTAATGGTTCAACTTTGGCTGCACTCTTTTCAGTACTCTCTTAAGACCACATATAAAACATGCCTGTTCACTGTGTCTCAAATTCCCAGGTCTTCTTGACCTTCCAGCACACATGAAATTAGGATGCAGTAACCTTCATTGTGATTCAAGGCACCTCTTGTGCAAGCAGTAATTGATTCCTATCTTATAGAATAATGGTGCTATTCATATAGTGACACCCCCCACCCCACCCCCACCCCAATAATTAAGAGCCAAAATCTGCTGCTCTGTTGCTGTGTTTTCCTTATGCCACTCAATTAAGACCAATGGTACGGGCACGTACAAGTAGTGAAATAACAGAGGTGGATGAACTACAGGTACATTTCTAACATACAAAAATTACTAGAGAATATAAGAGGAAATATTTCAAAAGATAACTTTTGTTAAGATAAATTGTTTCAATGTGTATTTTAGATTTAATGAACAGTTTTAATTTCTAGTTTCAAAACCACTTCCTTAACAGTCCTGAGTTCCTCTTGTGCTATATGAATGTCTTTTATTGATGTGGAAACAGTAAAGTCCTTGCTGGTGTCAGTACAAGCACATTACCAAGTTAATGGTTATAGATTTCAATGTGGGGAGTATTTAAAATAAATACATAAAGTATAAAACAAAGATGATATAAATGAACAGGCTGAGTTCGGGTGAATCCCCTCGAAAAGACTATGCTGGTAATTATCAGAGAATAAAGCAAATTTAACAGAGGAGCCACTGAACGTCCTTTTCCCACTAACATGAAAACTGAAAGCAAGATTCTGCTGACCTCATCAGTGCTGAATACAACCTTTCTGTAGGAGGCTCAGCACAGAATCTGTGAGGTTTCTGGAGTCCATAAAATAGTATTTGATATGAGTAAGCTGGATACAGTGTGAAAGACACTTATATTTTTTACTTTTGCACAAATTAGATTTTATCTGTGTAAAATAAAAAAACAGCAAACAAACCCCATAATTAAAAAGAACGCTAAAGATGTTTATGTTGTAGCACTTCAAGTAAAATCACATTTTTAATATTCTAGACTAGGATCTTGCAATAAACCTCAAGTAAAGACCAGATAATTTATTGAGACTCTTTAGCTTCATCTGCAATAGAACACGGATTTTTTTCTTTTTAACAACCTGATTTTCTGAAATTTTGTTACTGACTCTGCTGATGTTAGGGCAGAAGAGAGAGCCTGGATCCCTTTGAACAGACATGCAATTTGATTTTGTTGTGTGTTAGACTGTCATTTTGGGTTTGTGTTCATTTTACAGCAAGGACTAAGGTAGGCAGAGTGTACATTCCATAGGAAAAGGTGCTACTTATGGATAGGAAGGAGCTATTTGGTATGAACAAATCTGATACAAACTGAGTGTAGAGGATGGTCTTGTTTTGCCTTTCTTCCTGCCTGCATTTGCAGCCTTCCTTGTCAAACTCTTGACAAAACAAATAACCAGACTTGCTGACAGCAGTGGCGTAAAGGCAGAGACCAATCATCATCACTACAGAAGGGTTAGTCGCTTTTTGAGCCAGAGATTAAAGCAGAGAGGCCAAGTGAAAGAGTAAGTTTTTTGTTTCTGTGAATCTGTAAATCCTTAGCTTGAAGTTTTGAAACACTGGGATAGGCGAGCTGAAAGCATAAAGGAAGGTGATAAAGCTAAATATTTACTTCAGCAATGATGAAATTTTTATCGTGCCTATTGAGAAAGCTGTGCAAAATGGCCATTTGCTGTACACAAGAGGAGAAAATTCAGCTTTAAAGACAAAGCAAAATCAAAGCCCAAACTCTCAAAAGCAGCACAAAAGTGTGTCTGCCAATGGCAGCTGTTAAACACACAGAAGATAAAAGTCCAGTGCAAAGTACTTCTGTGTTCCCATTTTAACCAGCCTTGAACTTAATCTAAAAATACTTTTGTAACTATCATTACTTTGAGGTTTGATTGCTTTTATTGAATTTTATTTCCTAGATACATTGCAAGTAAATCTGTTGCATGAGAAGCACGATTGATGTCACTCCTGTGCCACACAGTGAAGAAACATTTGCCTTTAAACCCTTGGTTTTGTTTGCTTTTTGTTTTTTAAAGGCAGGTTCCTGTCTCATGTATCCCACTCTGTGCCCTGAAAGGCATGATTGCTTACATGCCAGACAGCTGTGACCCACTCAGGCATGGTGTTCTAACAGAATGTCTCGTGCCCTAAAATCTAGACATTAGGCTGGTCAACACATGGCAAGAATGGGAATGTAGTCACTGACATAACAATGTGCACATCTGAGATGATGGTGATTGAGATATCTGTAGTGATAACAGCAACCATTGATTAGCTCAATTTTTCCTCCCTTGCCTTGCTGCTCCCTGGCAGCTTTGTGTAAAACATGAAATAGCTTGAAGGTATAGTTTCATCTGTTCCATTCTGAAGCAGTGCCTTATTTTTACCTTACTGCAAGTTCTACACTGACTAAATTTTACTGCTCTGCCTACCAAGAATGCTACTTGCATCCAGGGTTCTAGAAGTGCTTTTCTGCTCCAAAAACTGTCTAAACCATTGCCAAGTACAGGCACATTTTCCTTTTGTGATAAACTTGGGTATTTTGCTCCACTAGCACTTAAGGTGTTTAAGCTTAAGGCTTTCACCAGATGAACTTTTCACTGTAAAGATGATTTGTTACCTTCAGAATTCAACAGGAGCAGGCCCAAAAGGAACCAGTATTCCACTGGGCTTCTTTGAAATTCCCAGTCTGTCAACTTTCAGATTTTTCAAGCTGTTTGTCCAGAACGATACTGCTTTAAGATCCATTTACACAAGAATGGTCCATTGCATAGTTTACTTTTCTGTGAGGATTTTACTCCCACAATTGAACCTAACAATTTTATAACATTTTCTGGCTAGTATTGAATTAATTTCTTCATAGCAGTCTGTACGGGACTATGTTTTGGATTTGTGATGATGTGTTAATAATGGGGATGTTTTCGTTACTGTTGAGTGCTTACACCAAGCCAAGGCATTTTCTGCTTCGCACCCACTCCAGCAGCAAGTGTGCTGGGGGAGAGCACAAGAAGCTGTGAGGGGACACAGCCAGGACACCTGATCCCAACTGACCAAAGGGATACCCCTTATTCATGGTGCTGTGCTCTGCTTTCCTAGAGATGGCCGAACACTCCCTGCCCATCAGAAGTGTGAGCAAACTGAGCTTTGCTTTCACACACAGCTTTTGCTTATCAAACTGCCTTTACCTGAGCCCAAGAGATTTCTCCCTTTCAGCCTCTCAGTTTTCTCTCCATCCCACCTTGGGGGGAGCAAGCAAGCCAGCAGCTGTGTGGGCCTTGCTTCAACTAGGACACCCATAAGCAGGCAGACAATAAGCAAATACTTGTGAAACCTTTTCTCTTGACTGACAAAGAAGGGGGAAAAGAAAACAAAGGACAATTTAAAAAGAAAATAAACAAATATGGACTACTAAATAGAAGCCACAGAAAAGCAGCCATACAGGTAATGAAAAAAGATTTTGTATCTCGTTTTTATATTTTTTTAAATGTAATGGAAATAGTTTGGATCATAGGTGCTATAGTCATTGAGAGGCAGGCTAGATTCACTAATTATTTAATTACTGGGTCACTGAAAACTTGTTTTATTTTTAAATAAATAATGAGTATATGTCAGTAAAGTGACGGCTTCTCATTTGCATAGTGAAAAAGGGAGTGCCAAAGGATAAACTGTACATATTAAATATTATTATTGGCATATTTTGTCCTTCTGACTCAAGTTACCCATGTTATCACCTGACAGCATCCAGGTATGTGCATTACAAATTTAGTTTATTATGGCTGTTTAAACTCAAATTGATAATCCTGTTGAAGGCTCTCTGAGTTATAAACCTTCAAATTTATGGTTAAAATTTCATAGCTCCTAAGAAAAAAGAGTGAATTACTTTTCTTTAATTCTCGTTTTAAAGATCTTACCCAACCACATTCTTCTGACTTAATGTATTGAAAAGCTAAAATGATATCCCATGCTAATATTTCATTAGTGAAGTAAGTAAAAAATAATTTCATTTCAAAATTAATATTTGCAGAAAGATTAAGGCTTTCAGCATCTCATTTGTAGCTCTCTGTTGGAACCCTGGACACAGAATTTCATGCTTTCTGCGCTGACAGGAACAGACCCACAACAGAACACTGCGTTTGACCTGAGGCCGTGGAAAAAGCTTCCAAAATTGATAGAAAGAATGGAAACTTGTGAGTGTGTAGTTTGAATAGAAGTGTGTTATATGACCTGGCAGAAAATTTAGACTTTAAGGTTTTAGAATATAGTAATATCTATGCAAAAAGACGGATGTTTTAGGGTGTTAACTTGCCTTGATCTTTCTCCTTCTTCATGGATTTTAGTAATACTGTGTGAATGGATAGAGAAATCCGCAATGCAGAACACAGGTGTTTGGTTATTGGGTTTCAAGTAAAAATAAATTAGTTGGCATTTTATATTGGGTAGTTGACACTTAAAAGGCCTTGGAAAGGGATACCTGGGGCCCCATTTTCTAGACTGTTAGCTTAGTGTGCAGACGACCTCCCTGTCTGTGTAATCTAATATAGATAAGAAAAAATAAACAACTGAGTATGAACACAAAAACTGTCTCTCTCGCTCATTAATATCAACCTTGAGGAAAAGAACAAGAAAAAATACACGACATTAGACAGGTCTCTATCCATAAAGGCCACAGACGCAAAGTTAGATGTTCCCCCGGCGAAAAGGCAACAGGGGGAAAGAGCTCCACTGCCTTCCGGAACGACGGAGCGACACCACCCCATTCCACACGGGAAAGCACGGCTCTGCCACAGGTTTTAAAAGCTGCAGACACAGCTTTATCTCAAGCCAGCCCACAGGGCCTGGTTCAGAAGAGCCCGGGACAGGGAGAAGTCGTAGGACAGCACGAACCGCTCCAGACAGGCGAGGGGGGAATGGGATCAGATCTCGGACTGGGAGTCCCAAACACAGGAGAGCCAGAGATAATAAAGGGGGCTCCCTGCTTCCGATGGCCGCAGCACAGGCCATCCCTAGACTGCCCGCTCTCACTCAAACCCAGAGCGAACCGCACGGCACAGCAGCGAGCCTCCCAGGTCCCTAGCTCACCCCACGGTTTTCGGCAATGCCGATCGGCTCTCCCCTCGGGAAGACAGTCACAAACCACGGGGCGTTCCCCAGAGACTTCCTCCGAGACCGCCTACTGCAGCTTACAGCATGCTCACAAGAGATGTGCTTTTCACAAGATGGCGGCACCCTGCATCTCTCTGCCGTACAATAAAATGGCGGCACTCTACGCATTCGTGCCGTACAGCAAAATGGCGGCACCCTGCACACTTCCGTAAATAATGTATGTAGAAGTACATAGATACTTCGCCGACGCCATTTTTGTTACCAACGAGATGTCCAACCTCTGGCTGCAGTGCCACCTATGGCTGCTTCTGTTATTGCAGCCTCAATACCTAAATTACACAGCCACAAATAAAACCTCCGAGTTTCTGCACAGGAGGAAGTGGAATGAATACAGCCTCGAAGCCAGAAGAAGGAGCATCTCAAGACACAAATCCACAGAATATAAACAGAGAATTAATTCAATTTTCTCCTAATCCAGAGTCATTTCAGATAATAATACAAGAGATTCTTCAAGAGACATACCTAATTTTACTAATTGGGCAGAGATTAATAGAAAGGCATTAAAGGAGGGAGATTTTGATACTGGCCATGCCAGTAAGATATGGTGGACAAAATGCAAATCCTAAATGGGTACCTCTGATGCACAACATAATTAAAGATTGAGGTGGGCAATTAAGGACAGTGGCTTAGGCTCTCCATACTTCAAACAACTGTTGAAAGGTACTTTCAATAATAATGATTTGGTGCCTTATGATTGTAAATATATAGCATCTACAATCTTAACAGAGTCACAGTACATCCTGTGGGAAGTCAAATGGAGAAGAGCTCTCACCTAGTTGATAGAGACTTATGCTAGAACTGCAAACCCAAATCTCGCAACAGCCCAAATAGCAGGAGACAAACCTCATGACAAACCTGAGGACTAAGCTGTTGATCTTCCTTGCGAAGTGATTTCAGACATGAAAGAAGTAGCTCAGAAAGCAATTCTGCAAATTCAACCTGCTGGAAGCCCAGGGGGCATTAATACAGAAGTAAAGCAAGGAATATCTGAATCATTTACCTCTTTCATAGATCGCCTTACTCACACAATAGAAAGATAATGCAGTGATGAAGAGGCACATCCTCATCTGCTTCAAAGCCTTGCTTTTGCAAATGCCAATGAAGAATGCAGATGCTTAATTAATGCCTTGCCAGATTCACAGCCAACCCTGCCTCAAATGATAGAAGCCTGCAGAAAGATAGGCCCTCCTCAACATATATCAGCCATCCAAGCAAACGTCTTGGGAGAACAATCTGGAAAGTCCTCGTAGCAGCAGACCAAAGACTCGCAAAACCCCTCACAGCTCTCCATATAACTTCTCAACATGACGATTCCACAGAAGTAATGGAAGCAGAACTCGCCAAGAGACCATGTTTCAAGTGTGGAAAATTTGGATGCATAAAGAAGTATTATCCAGAGTCTGCTGAGAGTGCGAAAGCACCGAATTGTTGCCCAAGATGCAGAAAAGGGAGACATTTTGCAAATCAGTGTTGTTCCAAAGTAGATGTGGATCGAAGACCTCTGTCTCTTCCGGGAAACTCCAAAAAGAGTAGCCAATGTTCTACAACACAAGTGTTGGCAGTGGCTTAACAGCCCAAGACCCCTCAAGACACACAATATGTGGGGAACCCCAATCAGACTCCCTATGCAGGACCATCTGCTGCTTCCCCAGTGACCCAGAATTGCTACCCCCAGGGGCACAATAAGAACAGGCAGCTTCCAATTTAATATACTTCATGAATGAGAGTCATGCAGTGATATTCACAGAAGTCACTAGAACTTCATGGAAAAGGCAAGAATTCTTAATTATAGGTAAGGACAGAAGCAGCATCTTAGGGCTTCCTTAAGGCATCTATCCACCAGTCATTTCAGTGAACCATAATGAGGAATTGATAGTTTTGGCTCAGGCCTTGAAAAATCTGTTGATTGTTCCAGAAAATACTCCAATAGCCAAGGCCATTGCTTTATCATCCAATGCAGTGGAGCAGCGGGTCATGCCAGCGGTGAATCAGCAGACATTATCTGAAAATGAAGACATGAAGATCGATGTCTTCTGGATGAAACAAATAGGCCGTGATCAACCACAAATAACCTGCAATTTAACATGTGATAGCAAAACAGTCACAATCGCAATCACAGGCATGTTGGACACTGGCGCGGATGTCACAGTCATTTCCCATGTTTTTGGCCCAGAGAGTGGAACTTGATTGCACCTTTGAAATCACAAGAATTGGAAGAACCATGTTACGTATGCAGAGTGAAAGACCGACCATTGTTACAGGGCCAGATGGAAAGGCAGCAATCATTCATCCTTTCATTGTGCAGAAGCCTATCACTGTATGGGGAAGGGATGTCCTGTCACCATGGGGAACAAAAATAGAAGTGGATTTTTAATAGGAGTCACTGAGGCACTCACCACCCTGAAATTGACCTGGAAGACAGACAATCCTATTTGAGTGGACCAGTGGCTGCTGGACAAAATGAAACAGTGCTCAAAAATTTAGTGAAGGAACAATTGCAGAAAGGCCACACCAAACTGACAAATAGTTCCTGGAATTCTCCAGTGTTTGTTATCTGCAAGAAAACTTCCAACTCATGGAGACTGCTCCATGATCTCAGGAAAATCAACGAGGTAACTGAAGAAATGGGACTGCTTCAACTTGGACTTCCTTCTCTCTCGATGATCCCGAGAGAATGACCACTTGTGATTATAGATCTGAAAGATTGTTTATTCAACATTCCACTTCATCCAAAAGATGCTCCTCGATTTGCTTTCTCAGTTCCAAGCATTGGCAGACAGGAGTATTTGCAAAGATATCACTGGGTGGTCCTTCCTCAAGGACTTAAAAACTCGCCAACAATTTGCCAACAGTTCGTGGCCTAAGCCTTGTCTCCAGCTCAAAAGAAGCACCCGCAAGCAATGATAGTGCATTACATGAATGATCTGCTCACTGCAGCACCAACACAAAAGAAATGCAAGAGGCTCGTGACAGCATGATTGCAAAAGTTCAAAACACAGGACTGAAAGTCTCTATGTCAAAAATCCAGGAAACTTCACCATAGAAGTACTTAGGGTGGAGAATCACAGAGCAAACAATTAGGCCACAGAAGATAGAACTCAAAACCCATGTCAACAATCTGCAGCATCTACAGCAGCTTTTGGGAGAGATCAGTTGGGTCAGGCCAATTTTGGGGATTACCAATGATGAACTTGTACCACTTTTCAACCTACTGAGAGAAGATGGCAACATTAAATCTCCCAGAACCCTCACACCTGAGGCTCAAGATGCCCTTCAGAAAGTTACTGAGGCCCTTCAACAAAGATAGGCACATTGCTGTGCAATGTCACAGCTGTTTGTTCTTGCAATGTTAGGAGAAAAAATCAAATGGTATGGTCTCATATTTCAATGGGACACCTCACAGAAAGATCCCCTGCTGATAATCAAATGAATTTTCTTATCCTACAGATCTCTGAAAACAATTTTTACAACATTAGAAATGACAGCTCAGATCATAATCAGGGCCATAGCAAGATTAATGACAGGCAAAGATTTCATAACAATTTATCTGCCATTGAAAAAAGAATATTTTGATTGGGCATTGCAAAAAGCAGAAGAATTGCAAATTGCATTACTTGATTATTCAGGTGTCTGTTCAATTCATTTTCCAAAACACAAGCTGTTGCTGGGAAAATTAAGTTTCAAGGAAGAACCCATGATGAGTGAAGTGCCATTGGATACAATAACATTATTCACTGACAGTTCAGGGAAAACACATAAATCAGTAATAACATGGCAGAATCCAACAACAAAAACATGGGAATCAGATATTCAGATAGTGGAAGGATCTCCTCAAATTGTGGAATTGGCAGAAACGGTCAGAGCATTTCAATTATTTCAGGAACCCCTTAATCTGATTACAGATTCAGCTTATGTAGCCAACGTAGTCAAAAGAATAGAAGTATCACTCCTAAAGAATGTTGATAATGATTTGTACTGTTCTCTTGCATGCATGCAAAAGGCCATAGAACACAGAAAAAAACAAATACTTTATCTGTCACATCGGAGCACACTCTTCACTTCTAGGATTCTTGGCAGAAGGAAATACAGAAGCAGACAAATTAACGATTTGCAGACTCCTTGCCAAACATTTTTGAGCAGGCAAAACTGAGTCACACATTTTTTCATCAAAATGCACAAGCACTTATGCGAGCATTTCCGATTGCTAAAGAACAAGTGAGGGCAATCAGAAGTCCTTGTTCTGATTGTCAGTTCATGCAACCTCCTGTATCCACAGGACCAATCAATCTGAGATGATTGCAGAGTCTGCAATTATGGCAAACAGATATCACAAAATACCTGTCCTTTGGGAAACTCTAAAATGTCCATGTATCTTTTCAGGTGCAGTCTTTGCCTCCTTGCACTCAGGAGAAACAGCAAATCTGCATGTCAGCATTTTCTGCAAGCATTCGCATCACTAGGTGTGCCTCAGGAAACAGACAGACAATGGTCCAGCTTATGCTATGGACACATTCTTAATGAATTGGGGTGTGCATCACACCTTTGGCATCCCACACTTTCCCACAGGTCAAGCAATCATTGAGAAGACACACCACACTTTAAGGTCCCTTTTGGATAAACAAATAAGGGAGGAAGCAGAGGCCACGCCTCAAATGTGTCTAAACAAAGCACTACACGTTTTAAATTTTTTAAACAGCTCTTTTGCAGAACACCAATCATCAGACATTCTTCCAACACCACACAGGAGAAATTAAAGGAAATTCCTTTAGTTTTGATCAGAAATACAGAGACAGGAAAATTGACAGAAGGCCCATTTTCACTAATAACCTGGGGTAAATGTTATGCTTGTGCCTCCACAGGTTCAGGTCCTAAGTGGGTCCCTTCACAAAACATGAAGCCTTATTAACCACAGAAACATGCAGACACCCCCAGAAGCACAGAAGCAAGCACACAGACGTGAACTGCATTAAGACTGCATCTGATGACAAACATCTTTTATCCCTTAAACAAACATCTTTTGTCCCAGAAGCTGCGAACCTTGGGTTTTATGCCAATGCAAAAAGTGTGGGAATCGTTGGTATCATAAAGCCTCGTTGGCAAGAGCGTGATGTGGATCATGTTACAATTCAAAATTTCATATGAGGTGTAAGGCCATTGAAATTTTAATTTTATCATGTCACAAGGAAGAAAATAGATCTCGTCTCCACAGTCTTTGGAGAGAACTGTGGGGAGAATCAAAAGAGGTCCAAATTTGCAGAGCTGAATGTAAAAGAAGTAACTTAGTGCCTTACATTTGGCTTGTCCCAGAACAGAACTGGGAAAAGGCAAAAAAGGAGTGTGCAAAAACTGAAAACAAAAAAGGTGCCTTGAATCAGAAAAGAAACCAAAGAGAAACATGAAGCTAAATCAGATATCATACTTGTGCCTTATTGTTTCGTTCTTTGCCTGAAGTAACACGATCCTACCCTTGTGTCAACCAAAAATCAATTTTTGGGTGACCTTGACCAATGCATCAGGCCTGGATACCATTTGTTAGACTTATTCAAGTCCAGAAAAGCCATTCTCAACCTGCTTGATCAGTTTACTGGTAGACAGTTGGCCAATACCAAAAGATGTCTCTCCAGATCTTTCATGATTCATTATGAATCCCACAGAGGGATGGAATGTCTGGACCAAATTTCTCCTTAAGGCACCCTATGAACCTCAAGAACTGGAAATCTTTGGCTCAGTGAAAATGAATTTTTGCATAGTATTTGGCTTTCATGGGTCAAAACAAAATAAAGACAAAAATCACAGATGTCACTCCAAATCACACCTTGTACAAAAATGCAACATCTTGGTGCAATTTCACCTCAGCCTCGCACACAGCACCCAATCATTTCCCTTTAAAATTGCCGCAAAGAATCCTTCTCATTTATGGTGATAGAGTTTGGCCTGCCATTCCATCAGAAGTCAAAGGTGGCCCATGTAGCATTAGGAGACTTACTTTGCTGACAGAGAAATGATAAAAGAACATAAACATAGGGAGAAGAGGTTTGTTGATCAATGTACACCTGATTGTAATGACAACTTTAGGGTCTGGAGTTTTGGAAGGACGCTTACAGCAGCTCTTTTCCTGCCTCAGGCAGCTGCAGGAGCAGCCTTGAAACAATTAGATAAACTAAGTTGTTGGCTAAGTAAGACATCTCATGCCATTTCTCTTAAATTGAGTAATTTGTTAACAGATGTTCAAAGTGTGAGACATGCAACTCTGCAAAACAGAGCAGCAATTGATTTTCTTTTGTTAGTGCACGCACATGGATGTAAGAATCTTTCTGATCATTCGGTGTCTATACATAAAAGCATACAACAATTGGAAGAGGGTATCACCAACCTCAGAGAAGAAGGAGGATCATGATTGGATGGTCTGTTTGGCTGGTTGAGCCTTGCACCATTGTGGAGAGAACTTTTGAAAATAGGCATGTATGTACTGACTGTCATCATAGTTATCATGGTATTTGTGCCTTCTCTATTTCATTGTATCCAACAGTGGGTTAACAAGGTGGTCAAAACAGTGTTCATGGTTCAAACAGGAGGGGGAGATGTTGGAACCCTGGACACAGAATTTCATGCTTTCTGCGCTGACAGGAACAGACCCACAACAGAACACTGTGTTTGACCTGAGGCCGTGGAAAAAGCTTCCAAAATTGATAGAAAGAATGGAAACTTGTGAGTGTGTAGTTTGAATAGAAGTGTGTTATATGACCTGGCAGAAAATTTAGACTTTAAGGTTTTAGAATATAGTAATATCTATGCAAAAAGACGGAGGTTTTAGGGTGTTAACTTGCCTTGATCTTTCTCCTTCTTCATGGATTTTAGTAATACTGTGTGAATGGATAGAGAAATCCGCAATGCAGAACACAGGTGTTTGGTTATTGGGTTTCAAGTAAAAATAAATTAGTTGGCATTTTATATTGGGTAGTTGACACTTAAAAGGCCTTGGAAAGGGATACCTGGGGCCCCATTTTCTAGACTGTTAGCTTAGTGTGCAGACGACCTCCCTGTCTGTGTAATCTAATATAGATAAGAAAAAATAAACAACTGAGTATGAACACAAAAACTGTCTCTCTCGCTCATTAATATCAACCTTGAGGAAAAGAACAAGAAAAAATACACGACATTAGACAGGTCTCTATCCATAAAGGCCACAGACACAAAGCTAGATGTTGCTCCTTCGTATTCTGAGAAAGATGTAGGTGAGGGGAGATTTCCCTGCCCCTCTCTGGAGGGGAAAAGTTGTACAAATTCTGAATCACTAACCAAGAAATTGCACAAGTATTTGTTTGAAAATAAAGTAAAGCCATTGTTTAATGAAATGGCAGTACTAATGGTCTTGTAAACAAATGTAAACAAATACATGACAGAAAGCAAAGCTGCCCAAACAAAAGAAGTACGTTAAATAGTCAGGAAAAAGTATTTTTGCCATTTTTCATAAACATAGAGATGAAGAAATGTACACGTTTGTGTGGCAAACACAGAAATACATACATAAAATATTACCACTGTTCGGCAGTTAAATTTAGAGAGAGTCCACAATACTTTGAATAACACTAACTAGAAATAAGCAACAAGAGAATGAATTAGAAGGTCATGTGAGCAGTGAAATGCTACCTGTTTTGAGAGGCATTGCTGACACAAGTACCAGAGGGCCTGGTTTGTTTGTTACAAACACTGCCCTTAGTGAGCACAGCGAGGTCAGAGGACAGCTCACACAGTCCTGGCCATACCCAGGTGAGTTAAGAAATTTAGAGAATTAAGACTTTAACTAAAATAGAAACAGCTTATGAGAAAATTCAGAGTGGAGAATATGAAAGAGAATTTGGGATAGAGGCAGTGTAGGACTGGGTGTGCTTGATTAGACACCTATGCAGGTCCTGCTTGCAGAGGGAATACAATGTAGCCAACAATTGCCAAAATAAAATGAATGGTCCAAGGACATATATATATATGTCATTCCTCTTGTCTTAAGTTGTGTTTGTAGAAGGACAAGGAGAATGGACTGTAGTGGAAAAGAAAGGAACCATGTCCACAACTGCAAGCAAGGGATCTCAACTGTGTCCAAGAGAACCAGGAGAACTGCAAACAGGATACACTTGAAAAGTTCAAGCCCAAGGAAAAGAACGATTTCATTAGAAAGACCCCATACCCATTTCAAAAGAAGAAATGAGCATGCCCAGAGGGGCGGGGAGCTCATTACCATATGAGGCAAGAGTGGGCCAGAGTCAGCAATGAATATGTATAGTCGTATTGTGTAATCCTATGCATATGTAATCCTGTATATATGTAATACTTTGGGGAATAAATAGGGAATGAGGGGCAGTGACAGGCGCACAGTCTTTGGTGATGATTCCAGCATGTTGCCCAGCCATAATAAAGCACTTTCTCATGTTAAGTAGTTAGGGAGTCCTTTGTCCATGATTTTATTGCTTCACGGATGCCCCTTGTTTCCCATCCATCCATTCCCTGCAGGCAAGCACAGGAATCACAAGCCAGGTGTCCTCTGGCCCTGGGCACTGCTGGAGCCTGGGGCTCAGCCTGGGTTAGTGTGACCATCCATGTGTCAGCAGAGGCCTCGTGCACTCTGCAGTCAAACCCACAGAAAAATATGGTGAACTGACCCACCTCGGATGTTGTGAGCTTCTGGGATTCTGTCCTGTAGACTCCAATTGGAATGTCTCCTGTAGAGGAACAAAGCTTCTGATACAGTCTGGCATATGTCCTAATCCACAGATCCTCTTCTGTGATTTTCATCTGAACAAATAACAATAGGAGAGAGGACTTTTAACTCTTGAGGGATTATCACTTGTTCACTATGCTACTCATGGGAAAAAAAAACCAACAAAACTAAACACTAGCTGGTAATTATCCCATTGTAGTGTTGTTTCACAACAAATCTGCAACTTCTATTGAGTTTGTCAGACTGTTTCTTTAGCTTTTTCCCTGTTTAGAAGACATTGTAGTAGAAGCAGTTTAGCATTATGAACTTCTGGTCTTAGTTTAAGATTATTTAAAATTCACATGGCAGCCTTCAACCACTGTCTAAAGTAATTTCACTAAAATATAAATGAATAAATGAAATATTGTCAGCAATAAGAAACTAGTGTGGACAGACTGGAGTGCATGAGTATTTTGAATTTTGTCCACCAGACTGCATGCTGAATATGTGGGGATAAGGGAGTGGGGAGGAAGTAATACACTAAGAATAAGTGGCATAACAAGTCTTACACAAAGCTCACTTATTTCATTACTAGCTTTATTTCGAGATGTATGATGTGTTCCTTTTTAAAGATTCAATTGCACTTTCAAGTGTTCTTACATTCACTGTAATAAAGCTTAATGATTGACCAAGAAATATGTAATTTTTATTTAAACAACTTTTTTAAACCATTATTGATACGTCCCTGCTGTTCTTTATAGATCATCACAAAGCAACTTTTAATACTCAGCTTGTATTGATATGTTTGCTACCCAGGGTATGATGGGTGTGGGAGAAAACAGAAAGGTGCGGCTTATTTTAGTAAAAATTACTTCAGTTGTTTAAGATTTTATGTATGTATATACACAGTTAAATTGCATTGGGTAATATTGACATGTATAATAACAAGATGATTTTTTAACTCCAACTCCTAGTCATTTAATACATCTGATCTTTATGTAAAAACTACATACGCTCTTTATTGCCCATAGGAATGGGGACTGGGAGATAGTCCTGGCCAGGCAGCACAATACAGGTAGTGCTTTCTGGTTTTGGTATACTTAATTTTTAAATTTTGTATACATAATTTTTAAATTGGTTGCTGAACTGCCATTGGTATGTAATATAAAATGCACTATTCCTGTGTTTTCCTGACTTTCCAATTTTCTGCTGAATAGAATGAATTATGTTTTCTCAGAGAGATGTTTTTTTGCTATGAAACTAAAAACGGGTATGTTTTCTGTTTCATTTCCTCTTCTTCTCCCTGATGAAAAAGGAAACAGATGGCCTTCCTTGAACTTTCACAAAAGGAAATGCCATACAAAGAAAGTGGAAGTGTTTTGCAGACAGTACAGAATCTTCTCTGGTACTCTGTACTGGTTTTTTTTTTTTTGTAAATAACTTACAGAACAAAGAAACCCAGATCCTGGTGTGGTGTCAAGTCCCAGCAGAAGTCTTGTGATAGAAATCATAAAATCTTTCACAAATGACTGCAAGATTTTTTAACAGGAGAGACAGAAAAGAAAGAAAAAAGCTTTAATGAATAGATGAGTAGGCAACCATTAGCACTGAGTGTGAATTTCAAAGAAATTATACATCTGTGTTTACAGTCCATCTCTTTAAGTATCTTAATCACTGTAGGAATACCTATCCTTTTCTTTTTGCTGAATTTACTTATATAAAGTAAGTTTTTCTAAATAGGTTCTGCATGTGCATGCAATGTACATACAAGATTCAGGAGACTAAGGCATGGTAAAAGCAAAGATGGATGTGTCAGTGGAAGTGAGGTGTTAGCCCTATGAGGTGTGAAATTACAATAAACTCTTCTGTGCAAAAGAAACACTGGCATATGTTAGATGGATCTGCAGTCCTCAGTGGGTCCCTCTGAGGTGAAACTGCTATTATTTTTATTCAAATGAGTAATCTGAAGGGTTTTGAAGAGTTCATATGCCTCGTTGCTCTGCTAAACAGTATGTTGCTATTGGTTAAAAGGTAGAAATTAAGTTTAGTGTAGAAATGTAGACGAAGGCCAGAAACAGACTAAAATTAAATCAGCTAAAACACAAGTATTTCTCCTCCTGGGCTGGGCTGCTGGAATGAGAGGGCCATGTGGGTGCTCTTCTAGCTGTGGCTGAGCTGTTCCTTGCCACCTGTATTCAGGTGTAGCAGGGCAGCACTGCAGTCCTTGGAATGCAGCACACACTGTAGCTCTGCTGGCTTCATGCAAATGCATAGCTAACAAAGAGGTTTTCACAAAAGAAATACCTCACAAATGTATTACAGAAATTCTTTAGAGCTAGAGAATCTGGATTTGTTCAAACTCAGAAACTAGATGGATTTCATTTGATACACAGTGATTCAACTATTTTAATTTTTGTACTGGTAGTCTCCCAGTTGTGATGGGCTAAAAGCCAAGGAGCATCTTGAATAAAATTTGCTTGCAAATTAAACCTACTTGTTATCTTGGCTGCATCATTTCTGACACTGAATTTTCAATAAATCAACAAGTTTATTCACCAGCATTTGCAAGACCAAGTTTTCATTTTTCAGTCACTGTCCTAAAGATAATTCAAAGGCTTTTCTTTCAGCCTATAATGGGAAGCAGCAGCTGAACCTCAATGTTCCACATGTCATTTGCTCTGTTTCTTGCAGAAAAAAAAGACAGAAAATGGGACCATGAAAAAGAACAAAGAGCTGCTGTTATAGAATTTCTAACTTGGAATAAGAAAGATAATTCTAGAAAAATGACAGTTCACCTATGAGCAGTAGCAGTTCAAAGGAAGGACAGGTGGAATTAAAGTGAGAATGAGTATGTAAGGCTTTTTGTTTTAAATACTTTCTGGTGAATGGCATTACTCTGTCAAATCATAGCATGATTATTCATGTGTAGGAACAAATATAAAAATTAAAGTTACCTATGTGCTGGCAGGAGCTGTTGATGATTGACAGATCTGTTTCTATATATGTGTCTTTGGTATTTTTACTTCTTTTTAATATTGTGGTATGTGATGCTGATATTCTGGGGCATGATTATTAAGATATTTTATATGCAAATACATGTATTTCTAGAACCTTAAAATATGTACGTCCATATACATGATGGGTTTATATATTAATGACTTCTTGAGAAAAGTTTAGCTCCAGGAATTTTTCTATTTATGTTGGATTTGCCTTCAGAAAATTTATTTGTAAGTAGAATTGTGATGAAAGAACACCTTTCATGCACCAAATTACCAAGTAAATTAATAGCCCTGCAAGGATGTTTTCCGCCTGATAGCATCCACAGTCTATCCCCAGGTTGAGGCAAAGCAGGAGGTTGCTCAGGTGAAGAGATGATGTGGGCCACGGTGGTGTTCCTGCTTATGCTGTGTGCCTTGATCCTTGAAGGGTGGTGCTGGGGGCTGCTCCTTGGGCATCCTGGTATGTCAGTGTACAGAAAAGTGGGCACTGCTGGGCACTGCTGAAGAGTGAGCACTATTGGCCTATTTTCCACCCTGAAACTAGCAACTACTGCCTCCATTTGCCCTGACTGTATTTTCTGATATTTTTTCTTCACATCCCTGAAGCTGTGCTCGTCCCTGATTCTCACTGTCATCACTTCTTCCTGGATTCTGAGCCACAAGGTTGAATTGCTGCCTTTTCTTCCCCCACTGTCTCTTTGTAACCACTGAATGCATTTCTTGCAAGGGCAAGCATGGCTTACTTTACAATGTATTGATTAGGCCTCTGCAGTCTAGTCAACACGAGTAAGAGAAGAGGACAATAAGTAAATGAGGCCTTTATCAGCAAATGCAAGAGACTAATAAATTACATGTTAAAGTAATTTTGCTCCTTTCTGTTAGGGGCACAATGCCATGGGAATGGGCGAATAGGGCCCTGCCTTTTTTGTTGCAGAGTACAGGTATCACCCTGAAACTAGAGCCTTCTGATTATTTAGAATTGTTCATTTTTCTTTTTTCTTTTTCTTTTTTAAAGGAGAAAGGGTGAGATGTCACCCTGGAAATTGAAGCCTTCTGATAATATTTCCATAGTTTTAGTTACTTTCCCATGAAAGTGACATAAATATAGGTTGTTTATCACATTCCTTCTAAGAAATGTCTTTTGATGGACGTTTCCCATGACCAGTGTGTTTGGGAAGGTGCTAACTTAATTATCCAATCTCTGGTCATTTTCTAGAATCTATAAATACTAGAGTCAGAGAATAAAGGATGGTTTTTTTGTTCCAACACTGAGAGATGTTCATGTGAATTATTTTGTGTCCTCTAGCAACATAGAAGCATTATTACGTAGGCCTTATCAAAGCTATTTGACTGTGGAGAGGTACATAAACAGTGTTATATTATGTAACATCAGATTTTGTGCAGTCACAGAGTGATTTTGGGACTGATAACTGAACTAACATGTGGAGCACACTCCATTATGTTTTGCCATTGATTGGTCCCAGTCACTTGAATGGATCCTATGTCAGAAAATAGGGTCATCCAGCAATTAAGAACAATAAAATGGGTGGTAATATTTGTGTTAAGTTACAGTACTGTTCATAGTACCTGATAAAGCAGTGTGTCCAACATGCTGATGCTGAAAACCCTGCCAGCAGCAAAGGGCAATCGAAACATAAATGCCAGATTAGATCCCTTCTCCCGCTCTTTCTGTTAAGGAATTAAAAAACAGAAAACATTTTTAATACTGATTTTGGAAGGACTGAAACAAAAACATGAAATAGATATTATCCTGAAAGAAGTCAAAAGTGTAAAATCCCTTTACTCTCAACATGGTTTCTTCCTATAAACATGCAGGATCTTTATTCAATAGGTACAGTTCTTCAGGTTGAAAGACACTGATCAATGTATATGTTGTTTCAGTCATCACATCTCAAACTGCATGGGCATATTCCGCCAGATCAGTCTTAAAAAGATGGAGAGATATCAGCTGTGCTTATCTCCTGTTAACCTGCTCCAGCTCCTTGGTGCTGACAGTGCACTGTCATCCTGATCCAGGAAGTCTCCTAGGAACACGAAACATGAACACAATCTGGTACAAAAGGAAAGAAATGGGCACAGGGGTCAATCAGTGCCCTGGTGCTCCTGGCCACACTGTGGTACCAGCCACGATGTCATGGCTACCTGGACACATGCTGGCTTAGGCTATCAACCAGCACTCCTGTCCCTGAGCAGCTTTCCAGCCACTCTATCCCCATCCTGTAGTGCTGCAGGCGGTGATTGTGACCGAAGGGCAGGACCTGGCCCTTGGTCTTGCTAACCCTCATATGACTGGACCAGGCTTGTTTAGTTTCCTTCCATCTCTTCTACATCTTCCATCTCTTGCTTTTCCTTTATTCTTGCTTCAAAGAGATTTGTGAGAAATATAAATACAAAAGAAGAAATATATAGAAATACACAGAATATAGAGAAATATATAGAAGAAATATAAATATAGAATAAATACTTTCTTGGCAAGAAGAAACTAATTTTCAGGTGTTGATCTGGAACAACTTCCTAAAAACCTGTGAGTTCAACAGCCAAATTTGTGTGCTAATTGCTTTTACAATCTTAGAATTTACATAAATTGTTACAGATCTATGTTAAATATGACACCATTAATAAGAGGTACCAATCTCTTTTTCTAACTCATATGTCATTATTGTTTTTTATTACTTAATGTTAATTCAAATCTGCTTAATACCTGAATTATATTAAAGGAAAAAAAAAATGGAGACAGGAAATAGGAAACCCCATCCTGAAAGTTAGAAAAGCAGCCTGGCTCTCTGTAAATCACAGCAAATATACTGGGCCATCCCAGACAGATTTTTGTTCACCTAACATCTGTGCGCTTATCCCTGTGGAAGATACAAAATCACAGGATTTGGTTTGATGAAAAGATATAGGAACTTGCACTTACTTCAAAATGAACACTTACAGCTGTAGGATTTCTATCACTAACACCTGCAATATTTACTTGGAAAAAAACCATAGGAAACTAAAGCCTGAATCCTATCCAAAACATTAAAAACTCTTTCTTTCAAGAAGAAGGGACTGGTTACCACATTTCTTTTCTTATGCAAGACAAATGGAGAACATAGATTTCAAGTTTAGAGTGTGGGTGTTTTGTTTTTCCTTGTCTCTGTTGTATAAAGGCCTCTGCTTTCTCCTATGTCTGTGCTGAGTTTACTGTAAGATTTATTTATCACTAAAATGAGAAAATTTGCAGCTGCAACAGCAGATGGACATCTGATTTGTGTATCTGTCTTCTGAAGCCCATTAGGTCGAAAAGACAATTTAGCAAGTATGTTTCACTGCTACCTCAAGGCAACTTGCCTGACATTCTCAGTCTTTCTGGAAATGAGGTGCTTAATGCAGAAATAACAAGCAACTGTATGTTTGACTGCTTTAGGTAATTTTTACTAGAGTTTTTAATTGCCTTTCATTTTGCATGAGGGAGCTCTGAAACATCGAATGAACTTTGGCACCACCTGTGAAGTTCCCCCTGCAAATGCTAAGATGAAGTGATTGGGAAATATCAACAGCAGGCAACTGCAAGAGCAATGAAGAAAATGTTCTTTCTTTAAGATAATTTATCTACCTCCGTTTCAACAGAGTGTAGATTGGATAGGAAGTTCAATAAATGTTCAGCTTCCAACCTATCCTCACAAATTTTGCACAATAAATTAATAAAGATAGTCAAGAAGTTAAATTTTTATTTTTATTTTTAATATTTTTAAGTATTTCCAGAATATTTGCTTGAAAAATTTAGGAGCCTATGTAAATAAAGAACTGAGATAAAAATCCTGGTTTCACTGCATGGAAGTAGACAGCTCACAGAGAATTCCAGAATCCAACTGGAATTGGATTAAAGGAAAATGTCAACAAATAATTTCAAAAACACTGTCTGTGATAGTACACCAAGACATTTTAGTTAGGTTGAAACAGTGTTGAAGGCCCTAGCCATCTGTTGGCCCTTGTTGCCCTGAAAGAACTGCCAATGCAGATTCCAGCCAGTTTTAGCTTATCCTTTGTGGATTTACCATGGAGGGAGGAAGTGCTACAATGGAGGAGCCACAAGTGCAAACCTTAAAGGGTAGTGGGGGTGGTTGGCATTATTCCAACAAAGCTGAGCCTCCTGCTGCAATCAGCTCCTCTCTTTGTGCAACAACTTTTGTCTGCCTTACTCACAGCTCTCCAGGTTATATCTCTGTCAGAACACCACCAAAACACAAGATCAAGCCTTCATGCTACTATGGGCAAAGATAACAAGTCACTAAAGGCCACCCAGATATTTACATTTTGTGGTCAAAATGTGTGATATTCATCCGAGTAAAAGATTTACTTCTCATCCTTATCCTATCTCATCCACACAGGCTGAATTTTTGCAGCATTCAGTTCCTTTGTAAGAAACTGGACTGGGAAGATAAGTTTCTATGAAAAGGCTCTTTTCCATTAAGTATATATTAAAATTACCTACATGAATATTAAACAGTAAATAGTGAAGTCTGAAATACCAAAAATCTAGGAAATTTACGGTACAACTAGGAAATGGAAATTGTATGTTAAATCTGTACAATGGTAATGATTTTGGCATGAATTCAAATTCACCACGATGTGAAAGATGCCTGAGGTGCACCAGTTGGGAGGGTACACAAGAAAACCCAGCAGTCATACTGATTGACAGGACTGATAGAGAGAAAGAAAAGAATGTAGTGAAGGATTTCTGCCCTTGAATATTGTCACAGTGATATTTGTCTCTCACAAACTCAGAATATGGCCAAGATCATGAAAGTAATACTAATACTGTAAAATTTGGGGTGTGCAGAGGTGGGAAGGTCAGATCACCAGTGATAATTTGTGAGAAAGAGGACTGTCCTTGAGTTTAGAGAGTTAAACAGATGCACAATATTACTTCCTATGCTCCATCTGTTTTAAGAAACAGTGTTTTGAACAAGCAGTTTAAATTTATCTCCATACAGCCACAGTTCCACAATTTGAAAATGCCAAATATACATACAGAATATGAAGGTTTTATCTAACATTTAAGTAGTGTCGCTGTCCCTCTCATCATTTTGACAGAGAACAATTGCGGTTCTCAAACCATCCCAGTAATGCCAATATCTCCCATGGATATACAGAAATGTGTACAGAAGACATGATTATAATGCCTTTAAAATGAAGTGGAATTAAAAAATACATTATAATAAAAGCTGTATGTTTTAAGTGTTTAGTTAGTTAAAAGATGTTCCATGTTAATTGCCTGTGTCACCCTGCTGGACAACTACATTAGCTCTAAATATTTAAATATCCAAAAACATTTTCCTTGAGCAAATTCAACCAGAGAGTTGGTTGATTAATATTATATAGTAAATTAATTACATGAAATCAAACTTTATTCTTAAATGAGGGTAGAATTTTTTTTAAAAAGAAAATATTTTATGGTAGCTTTACAACCATAAATAATTTCATTGTTTTGAAATCATTGTTACAAAATCAGAAAAAGTAATAAAAGTATATAATTTAAATTGAGGATGGGGAGAGGCAAATCTCCTTACCTTTTCCAATTTGGACAGAGCAAGAGAATAGCAGTCTTTGGCTCTGAACTGCATGAATCTCATGTTGGCCGGGTGAGTTAGTTCTGTGATAATGCTTAGGCTGGAGAACAACCTGCATTTTCAAAGAATGTAGTGGTTATACTTCTTATTATAACAATTCACAAATGTAAGGCTCTACATAAAGCTACAGCTTGTGCTCATGTCCATCTTTTTAATTAAGTCCTGAAACCTGTGGTAGGTCTGGGCCAAATGAAATGCTGGTCCAACAGCAGTGGAAACTACAACATGTTCTCTGTAGAATTCACAAAGAAGCACACACTGAACTCACAAAACACTTATATGCTAGAAAGAAACAACTTAATTTAATTATGAGAAATTTTATTTAATGATTGGTACAATATCAAACATCTGTAGGAAACAACCAAAATTGCAGAAGTTTAAAGCTCGTACTTAGTACCTGGTTGCATGTAAAGTACTACTGATTTATGTACCCTTTCCAGTTGGTTTTTCTTGCTTGAGGTCTGTTTGCATGCTGTGACTACAGTCTGAGCAATACAGATGAAAACTGACACTTGTGGGAGTTTCTGAGAAAACATATGTTTATATATACTTATGTTCTCACTTTGAAATATTTATATATCTACAAAATATTTATAACTTAATATCCATTCAGGCTTCCAGTAACTAAAAGCAGTGAAGAAAGCTCAACTTTGAACTGAATTACACAAATTTTCAAGCAGCAAACTAAAGAGCCTCTCCTCAGCACTCAGAGCTCCAAGAAACAGAAAGAAAATCATAGTTTACACTATTTAAATACTAAACAAGTTGGAATAGAATGCATATTATTATTTAAATCTTTCCTCTACAGATTCATGTCAGAAAATGAGATGCAGATTTATAGCCTCTTCCACTGATCCTGAGGCTACTTATCTACACTTAGCAATATGTAATTGTAGTACTAATTACATCATAGATGTGGCTTCTGGCTCACTTTTCATGGAAGCAGGATTTGGTAAATTAGTGTCAAATGGAGTTCAGTGCACCTTTTGGAAGTCTTGTCCATTTCCCTCACTTTTGCAGGGAGAAACATCACTGAAACAGCAGTGATATACTGCTCATTTAGCAGAGACTAAATGAGCAAATGTATATACAGACTATCTGCCAATATGTGTTAATCCCACACCACATTTGAAAGCTAACACTACAGAATTCAGAATTAGGAGTAATAGGAAATTAAAAGCTGATCTCATGATAAAATATACACAGGAAGAAAAAATGCAGGCCGCTATGTTTCTCTTAGAGATGGCTTAGTTTATCATCAAGATATGAAAACTGATTTATGTTAGGAAATCTGTTTCAAAATTGGTATTGGTAAAACATTTTACTTACAAGTGCTTTTTAGTCAAATTAGGGGATATTACTCTCTAGTTAGTCAGGGACAGATTGCATCTTGCGCTGGGTGTAAGGGACACTGCCTGCTAGCTTTTAGCACTGGAGCAGGCTCCTTCTGGGCAAAGACCCCTCTCTTTTACCCCATTCTGGATGGGGAAGAGAAATCCCCCACCAGACTGATGGAACAATGGTTTACTGTTGAACTTGTATTTGGAAATCAGACAAACAAGACAGACATGTAGTTCTTTCCCAAACCACAACGATAAATCTAGAAAATAATGCAATGCCATCGTAGCACCTCATTTAGTTTATCTCTAAATTGGTGCTGACAGCTAGATACCAGCCAAAACACTGACCTGTACATGTACCGCTGGCAAAAGGCTTCTTGAAGGATTTGAAATAGCCTTTAAGAGGTTAACTAATAAAACTTTATAGTACTACAGACCTACTGCCTGAGGAAATGTGCTGTTTTTCTGAAGTGGGCTCACATCTGTCTACAGGGACTCAGTGGTTGGCTTCCTATTTAATTTTAAGAAGTGAAAAGCTTCTTAAGATATAGTCCAAGACTGTTAATTTCTCCTTTTATATTTAAGCTGTGATAACTTGTTCTTTCTTAGTCAGTGTGCCCATTTGAGTCACACTTCTGTACTCCTATGTCAGGTAATACAGTGCTGTGTCACAGTTTCAATTGGGATGGCACAGCTTCTAGCCCTAAAGGTGCTAATAACCCATCCTTATAAACAATGCATCTGCCTTTCAGGGTGGGGAGCACACTCTCCTGGCAAAGCAGGATTAGTAATTTATGTAAATCAGGGAATAATGACACAACTGGTGTATGAGATCTGCCAGCCTAGGCTGAACACTACTGCAGCACTCACATTTTTCAGGCCTGAGTAACTCACATCAGGGGTGTTTAGATCAGCCTGTATCCTCTGAATGGTTTCACCTGGTAAGACTGAAGTGGAATCTTCGTCAATGATGTGATACCATTGAAAACAGCATATTAAATCCAGTGGTTTAAAATCCCTCTTTAACACTACAGTTGGTGTTGAGTGCTGCATGTCCAGTCTTTTCTTCATTGCTTTCTGATATTATTAGGTATTCATAAGTAACAAAAAAGCTTCAATATATTCTTAAAGGTCATTTACAAAACTATTTGCCTTAGTGTAGTAATGAATGTAGTTTATTCTGTAGAACTGGTAAATGTCACTACCTTATGCCTCTTCCCAAAGCTTACTTACTTCTACAATTTTTATATAATATAAAAATGCAGTGAAATTATTATATGTGTTCCAGGGAAAAAAAATAGAAAACATATTATATATGTGTATATATAATATATATTGCATATATGTGTATATACAATACACTATTTGTGAAAGTTTACAAAGTTTTATGAAAAAGTGTTGTTAACTCTTAAACCAAGGTATTTCTTTTAATTTACTTTGATTGTAAATATACAATGTTAAAACAATACTGAACCAGACACAGAATTTGTACACAAGTTAAAGCTGCCATCTAGTTGCAAACCATGTGCAAGACAACTGAAGGAGTATACAGTAACATCTAATGGCATACCTATCATATGTAGTTTCTCTTTCACAAAGTAGAACACAACTAGGGGAAAAAACAATTGGGACTTTTCAAGTTTTTCTTTTCATACAACTCCTTTTTCCATCTGGGGGTAAACTGTATTTCTGAAAAACTGATGTATGCAAAAGATCTCAGTGAGATGCCCTAGCACTGTATGGTTAGAAGTAGATCTGAGTGATGCATGAATGATGATAAAGTTCAATTACCATTTCAACCCAAATTTCATAGATGTCAATAGGAAACATACACCATGCAGGTATCAGGTACTAATTCAGAAACAGAAATATTAGAGAAAGACAGAATTAACATTTCTTGTGCAATGCAGATTTTGCTTCCTTTGAGCATATGCAGAAATGCAAAGAGCATTTAACTGCATTCTCAGAACTGCATTTACCAAAAAACATCTCCACTGTATTTTAATGAGCTCAGTTTTCAAAATCACTGAAGAATTCAAAATACTTTTACTATGCATCTCTCTTCAGTCTTTCATGGAAGGTTTGACACAGAAAACAAGCAATTCAAATAAAAGCAACATTGAATCATACTCAATTTTCTTTCAGGTCTTATTAGAATAAACACCAGGAAGTGCTAGGCTTAATCCCCAAATCAGGGAGGCATTTCATACCTGACTGTGTAGTTGTGTTTTGTTTTGTGTGAGATTTTTGGGATGTTTTTATTAAGCAAATAATGTTTATCTCAGCTCAAAGCAACCCATTTTTTCATACTTATAGAACCAAGATATTGAACACAAAGGCTTTAATGAGGAGAGTTCTCAAAAGGAACAGCAAATCTCAGTGTTTTGCTTTTCATCACAGCCTCTTCAGCCTCTTTACTAGACTGATCATACTATATTCTCATGACTCTTACTATGTTGCTGTTAAAATTTTTTCACACTGTGTGTGTGTTGAAACTGTTTCGACGCTGTGCTTCTCAAACCTGGATTTCTCAGTCTCTGAGCTGAGCTCTTTCAGAATACTCTTTCTGTTTATCTCGGTTCTCTGGGTCAGGAAGAAAACTTCAAAGTTCATTAGGATCTTATTTCTCATGTTTATTAGGATGTTATCACAAAACGGCCCTGAACTACGCAGTTTCTTTATCTTTATACTTACTCTTACTTAATTAACAATAGACATGTATATTTTTTTTTTTAATGACTCAGTGATTCACTACCTGTGTACTGCACTGCAGCATTTTCTATCTAATCACTTACTATTACTTAAAAACTTCTAGAAGAAGAAAATGAAAAAGAAAGAAGAAGGGAAAGAGATAACACCTTAAATCCTCCATCTTGTCTTCTGCTCTCTAAATTAGCTTAAACTCTAAACTAACTTTTTCACCAGTGACTTAAGAAAACTTTCTAATCTACCCACTTATACTTTTAATTTTTCTATTTAACAGCTGCTCTCACAGTTCTACATGAAACTCAATGTTTTCTTGGATGTCAGAGCTAGGTATCAGAGACAAGGGCACACTCTGTGCCTCAGACTCCAACTGCTGTCATATGTAATATTGTATATATGTGCCTAAAAACCTAACTTCTGTGAAAAAATAGACATTCAAAATTCAACACTTACTACTAACTTCATAGTGATGCACTGCTTACCTTTCAGCATTAGAAGGATATGCTTTTTGTATGGGCTTTAGCATTACTGTGCAGTTTCTTCTCTCAACTATCTTTCATCCTAAGTCTTCAAGAGTAACTTTATTTTCCTTCCTGTAAACCTGACAGCTAAATTTTAAAATGATTATCTGGTTTTGGGATGCAACGCACTTCATCTTAGCTTTCAGGAGAATACCTCAGGATTCTAAGTGAGTTGCTAAGCAGAGTGGGAAAAAGTTGCCCATGTAAGACACAAATTTATGCAAGGGAAAACTTAAGCAGAATAAAAAAAGAGTAAGTTCTTAGCACAAGAGGCATCCAGTATTTCATAACTAATGAAGATGTGTAAATAGATTGCAAAAATGCCTTACCTGAAGAGTGTTTGAACATTCACAATAGTCTTGGCATCTGCCATGTAGTCTTCCTCGGCACTCATTGTGCTTTCTTTGTCCACCACCACCATATTAGCTGCAAAGGTGACCCCACACCTTAATAAGTCATCTAGGCTTTTGTGAAGAGAAAGAGGTAGAAAGAAACAAGCAACTTAAATATGGAACACCTGAAAGATTAGCCACGGTTTGCATCTGCAGACGTAACAACTTCTTATTGATTATATTATCAATATTATCATACTATATTAATTAAGGATAACACCTCAATTAATTGGTAGAATAGAATACAGAATCTACTTCAGTAGGTTGTTACAGTCCCTCTCTTTTGTTAAAGATAAATTTATTTCAATTTTTTTTTTTTATAAGCCTTTATCAGTTACTTGAGAAGACTTTAGCCTTATCCACTGGAACAACTTGCTCCATTGCAGTTACTTCTGACAATAGAAAAACCCAAATAAATGCTCCAGGTTGCTCTTCCCCACAGTTTTATTTTGGTTTCAAAATGCTAATAAATGAACTGGAGTGTTCTCAGGATGCTCTTAGAAGCAGCTGCAGAGCAGCAGAATTTGTGCACAGCTGGATGATGTTTGTGTGAAGCCCAACCACAGAAAACACTCACAGACAGCTGAGTTACAGTTCTCATCATGCATTGTAGCTTTGTCTCCAAAATGAAGCATGTTTCAGCTGTTTTAACATTTTCCACAGATCCTAAGCACTTTTTGACAAGTGTGGTGGGTTTTTTTAACAACGTATTTTAGAAGAATATATACCATTATTTTTTTTTTAAACTGTTTGACTATAACAAAAGAAAAACTGATTTTATGTGATCTATGAACAACTGCAGTGCACAAGTAGAAGTCCAAACTTTTTTCCTGAGTAATTTGTATTTCTGCTTTTTTCAGACTTTCAGCTGATCCCTGAAAATAGCAATATATTCTGAAATACTCAGATTTTCTGCATTTCAATGTTTCATAAACTCAACAGCTATTCTTATTTTAGCAGTTACATTCGGCTGGCTTGTGGAGAATTTGAAAAATGCTAATGTGGAAGTATAATTCTAGTTCTCAGGTACCTCTAGCTAAAGGTTTCTCAAGATTGTAACATAGATTTATATCTTTTATATCTTGATATATTTTGATGAAATACACCTCTGCTATGAATTTGGTAAAGCTGTTTTTCTGTGAGCCTTCTAATTTCTAACAAGAAAAAGAATGGTAAATGAAAGTCATTCCTTCGGTAGTTTTCTCTCTGAGATGATGATACTTGATTGCTACTGAACAAATTATAAATATTTTAGATACTTATAGATAGTATGTGGTACTTTGAGAACATATTTTATACCCCTTAAATAAGAAAGGAAAATTTGCCTATTTTACAATGTGTTTCTTATGTACAGATGATCAGATATATAAGTTGTACATGATTTAAAAATATGGTGAGGAAAACACAGGGAATATGTATGAACTATATTTTTTAAAGTATTCTTATTGATGATAACAGATGTCAAAAAAACCCTCTACAAACTCCAGGTGCTTATTGCATCAGGAATTAAAGTGATTTTAGTGTCAGAAAAGATGCAGAAGTTCATGCTATTACTGTGAACTTCTGAATTCTGAATAATCACTTATTCTAAAGACTACATGCTTCATTTTTTTAAAAATGCATTTAATTCTGAAAGAACAACAAAACACCATTAGGGAGGAATTTGGTGATTTCCATTTTTAAATACACTCAATCAATTTAAACAGTTTAATTTTCTAAATTAGTAAAACAGTTTAACATCTGAGTTATTAATTACTTTGAATACTTTGAGTATTCCCTCTTGAGTAAACATTTTGATGCCGTTTTGGTTTTGCCTTTTTCCTTTTATATGTTCTCTGTATTTTTCACACATATATTTGTAGCTCTGTAGCCTATTATATTAGTAGTTAGTTTTCCCAGTAATTTTCCATGTCCTTTCCCTAGGCAGAAAGACAAAAAAAATTCCAGAGCTCCAAGCCCCAGGAGGTGCAGAGCCCCAGCACTATCTTGGTCCTTCCTGGGAACCAAGGCCGAGAACAACTCTTCAAGATACATTTCATGGACAAAGTGCAACAAGTGCCAAGGGGGGGACTCCAGAGAAGGGGCTTGACCTGGGGGTAAAATTTCATCACCATTTGTCCTCCTAATTGGTGCTTTTTATCAATTATGATAATTTCCTAAAACCTATAAAATTGTATTCACCACCGGAGGGGCAGGCTTTTGTGGACATCTTTCCATAACTGCCTTGGGAGGCCTTCAAATAAAGATCCCCTTTTATATTACCTCCTTACTAAAATTATCTCATGTTTCATTTCCAGGTTGGGAAAAAGGCAACAATTTAATTATTCTGCCATTATGAGTTCTTTTTATAATTATTATGTAATTAAGAGTTTAAAAAGTAGTAGATATTAATAACCTGTGACCCTTTTTTCCTTTACTGGAAAAAATGTAAATAGCATTTCTGTGGGCTCTTTGTAAACCTTGCAAGGATTTGGTATCACCAAGGTAAATCTGTAACCGTATCATTATTGTAAGCAGGAAATAAGGTTTTTGATTTCTACAGGGGGAATTAATATTATGGGCTTGTAGCCCCAATTCAGTATTTACTATGTAGTGAAGCAAACAGTTTTCTTTAAATTTACAATCTACACAGAGGAGTTTACTAAAATATTCATGAGTCCTTGCTCTTCTCTTGTTTCTGCCTGATTTTCACATTGAAGTTCTGTAGCTAAACCTATATCCATAAACATATATTAGCAGAGGGGAAGACAGAAATACAGGAGTAAGTGATAATTTAAGTAGTAGGAAGGTGAAGACTTTTGGACACATTCCATACCTTTTACATTCTGTAGCTATCTTTACAAAACCTGAGTCAATGAATTCCAACAAATTATAACTCAGTACAGACTGACACTAGAATCAGGGCTTTCATCTGCACATTTATAGAAACATATAAACTCACCTACATAACTGTTAATCTTACGTTTTTGAACATATTAACTTGTGCTCCCTGTCGTGCTTTCCGCTAATGAGCTCCTTTATAAATCAGAAATTTGAAATCCCAAATTACAGCACACAGACACAGACTATGCATGCAAAAAGCTCATCTCCAACTGCAACACACACACATTAAAACATGCAATGACAACACACACAACAAACCACTGAGACTAAAAAGGTAAGTTTTCTAACAGTTATTTCACCTACTTGTCGATAGAGCCCACCATGTAGTAAACCATTGGAAACCAACAGATTGCATCCAGAAAATGCATATCTGGCCTAAGCAGCAGATGGAATTACAAAATGAAACAGTATCACAACAGCAGCATCTCTTCAAAAATATTTCAATCAACTGGTACTTTGGGGTTTTTTAAAAAAAATAACTTTCTTAAACCTTGACATTATAATTTCAGTTTAAGCAGGAAACAGGTTTGCAGAAAGCTGTGAATCAACAGTTTGCTGTGATCATAAAGAATGATCAGAATTAACATGCTTATATTAATAAATACACCACTAAAATCATAAATGTAATGGCACAGGACAATTCCAAATATAAGAACAAATAAGTGACGTCCAAGACACACTACCAAGTTATACTCCAATGTATGTCTTAGGAGGACTTAAAATAAGCAGCAACAATTCTTAATTAAATTGTAAAGAGAAATCATAAGTTAGGATTTGTGACACCTACTGTTTTCAAGCCTACTCCCTTTCAGAGGAGTGACTGCAAACGCTGCACAGAGACAACACTAAGGGTATTGGTTTAATTAGCAAGTAGAGCTTTTACTTCACATTAATCAATCAAAAGTGGGTTTAGCTATAAAGTGTCACAACAACATTAAAGTGTGTGAAGTTGGGACCTGTGCTGGCAAAATGAGCTGGCACTAGAGGGCCTCCTGTGCCCACAGCTTCACTGTCCTACTGCCAGTGGAAGTGATTTAGCCTCATTTAGGCTTCTCAATTAGTGTAATTCACTGTATGACATAGTTCCTACAAAAAAACCCTTCTGTTTTGCAAACCCAGGTGACTAAGGAGCTGCCTGAGGGAAAATGGGACACTTCACATCAGGCCTTTGTAGAAAAAAATCACTTAAACTGCAACAGATCTACGCAAAGGGAAGCGTCAGTCCTAATATCACAACCTACAAGACATTTTTGCTTTCTTAGCATGCTCTACTTTTCTATGTACAGCAAACTTCCATTTCTGTGTCTTTCAAACTGTGATTTTAAGTAGCTGAGCTGTACCAAAGTGTTGCAAAAAACCCCCAGAAAACTAATTCATTATCAGATTATAAATGAACCAGTCTTGACATAGGCAAATTAGTCTGAAATATTAAAAGCAAGAAATGCAAAAAATTCCAGCAGTCACCAGAGAGATATAAAATTAGCAACAATACTGCAGGTTTTAATTTTCAGCCATGGTTTTAAATTATTTTAGATAATGTGTGTCTGCGGGAGTCCTTCTGGCTTAAAGAACTGTATATCTTTGAGTGTAGAGTTATTAAAAATATACCTTGCTGGTCTGGGCCAGTAAGTGCATTGTGTTAAGTAGGTTAGTGCTGTCATGTAGCTGTGAAACTGTTACACAGCTTGCTTTTTACAGTGTTTATTAAACTATCTAATTTTAGCAGTAACATTCACATTTTTGGGGGTAATTTTAAGAAAAACTTAGCTGAAACATTGGCCATGAAGGATAAGAACATTTAAGTTTACCATGGCTGTTAACAGTCAATAAAAAGTCAATTTTTTATATAACAGTGAACATGGAATATGATTTTTGTCACCAACTTTTCTCAAAGATAAGTGTGCCATAACATTTTTGATTTTCAGCTGGCCACGTGAAAAGGAGTCATCTACTGAAGTAATGGAAAAATGGGCTTAAAACTTATCAGAAAGGGGAAAAAAATTCCTTACGGGTTATCCAGCAGTAATACAATGGGGTTTAGTTCTTTCTTTGGTCGGTAATAAGCTCTGAGTGGGACAATAAAGTTATATAAGCCATTTCCAGCAGTTTCTGCTGCAACTATAATCAATTTATTTTTGAATCCATAGGCTTTGGCATCTTCATAGTAGTTATGCTGGCATCCCTAAAACCAAAGTAAGAAACAAGTTCAGTGGATGTGAATATTTTACCAGATAACCCAATAGAGACGTGGTTAAACATTTGATGATGAAAAGAAGGAGAAAATATACTATTATAGCAAACACTGCACAAACCTCATCTCTAAAGAGAAATCAGAATTTAGCTCAGCTCAGATGCAAGAGACAAATGAGAATGCAGGGTTATCCATTAGCAGAAATCCCCTTTACCTTATCTAGTCTTAGACAACAGAAGGGTACTTTTTCATGCAGAAGATGACAAAAGGTGGGAGAACTTCCAATATAAGGAGAGTAAGGAGGATAGCCTTTGGCATAGCTAAAACAGAAAAAAATATTTTTCAGTACAGCAAATTACCAAAATACAGCTGCCTACACAAGTGTTTTATGGGATGTTTATACATATGTCCAAGTTTTAGAGTCAAGTACACAAAATAAACTGTTTAATAGAGGTCAAAAGAATGTATTTTGCAGCCTGTTCAACAGAACTTAGTGAAAGCTACCATGCTTTTGGAGACTGAATA
The DNA here is from genome assembly GCF_049639895.1 of Pseudopodoces humilis. NCBI lineage: Eukaryota > Metazoa > Chordata > Aves > Passeriformes > Paridae > Pseudopodoces > Pseudopodoces humilis. Next base: position 9,073,282 of record NC_142209.1, read on the forward strand.
AATTTTGCTTGGATTTTTGAAAATAGTCTGTTGTATCATAGTGTGCTGTCATAGTGTTTTGAACTTGAAACCTCTAAGTTAAAAAAGGAAGGAAAGAAAACAGAAATAACTGCAGTTCTGCTCTTCTCCAATTTTTTTTTTCAAACATTTACCAAGAATGAGTGAAGTCACTATCTTCTAGCTTTAACAATGTACTTTCAAAATGGCTGAAGGAAATTCTAAATGGCAAATCCTGTTCCTGATGAGGTAAAATTTCTAATTTGCCTTAGTGGTTTTTTACAAGAGGCCTTTTAAATCCTGGTGTTTCAGTCTGCACATTTAAGATGACTTGTCTTACTAATTTTCTCTCGGGAGCTTGATAATCTTCCCTATGGCTTCCCATGCTTGCCACTGATGGAGACAGGAAACTGCTGGTTGAGACACTAGCTTCATTGTGTATTTCAGTTTTAACACCCCTGTCAGCAATCCCAGTAAACATAGCTGCTCATCTGCACAGCAGGATTGAATACTCTGGGTTTTTCTGGGTAACGCATCATTATTTTCAGCAACACACTAACAAGCATTTTGAATTAAATACGATTATTTTTCCTGTACTGCTTTTTTGTCATTCCTGCATTTTGAATACAGACACCAGCCCCAGCATTCAAAAGCCTGTTGGATGATCTGATTAGCACTGTATTGTCATGACAGGAATACTTATCTGTTTACAAATTTGTTGAGTGACCACTTAGTAACTATGGAAAGTTAAAAAAAAAAAAAAAGCAGCCCCTAAAATATGCTACGAATGCACTGCAATAGATGACTACAGCTTTTATAACTGCAAAGAGAAAATCTCCATCAAATAGAAGAGTTAATCTGTTGGGTGGTATTGTATTTCAGTGTACGCTTATGGCATTCTGCTAGCATTTCCTCAATGGGAATAAGTCCATAATTGGGCTTCATGGGACTTGCTTCCTAGAAGTCCTCAGATTGATCTGCATTCCAAAAAATATTATCAGTGCTTTTTATATAGTATTAACCTTTCACTTTATTATATATTTAATATACATACTCTAAGCCTGCAGAGACTTCATCATCTGATGGGGTGGTTTCATCTTCCGACTGGTCACTGAGCAGATCACATGTTTGGCAGGAGGATGAGTCTGCAACCTCCAGCACCGGGGCTATGCTGGGCCTCCTGCCCTCCCTGCCTGCCTCGGCTGGAAGGGCCAGCGTGGCCCTGCTGGCCCCGCGGCACCCGCTGTCCTGTAGATCGATGGCCACGGTTCCTAGGGGCAGGGAGAACATTTCCTCAGTGCTTCTCACAGAGTTTGAGCGAGATTGCCGGATTTAGTGGGGATTGCCTGGCTGCATGACTCACAGCAACACTAGGCTGATTGTGCTTATTCCGCAGAAATAAAACTCAAACTGTACTCAAGGAAAGTAACGCTTCCTGACAAATAGTCTATGTCTTCTTGTTAACTACCTCTTTTAAATCGTATCTTATGTAATCAGTCCACATTTATATGCATCAACAACCTGCAGATTTTACTTACGGTGTTTTTTAAATTACAGAAGCTCATGAAAACTTCTTACAATCAGGTATGAATGACAAAGAAGTTCTCATATGTTACAAGTTCAAACCCACTTGTTTTGCTTTGCACATGCTTTATTATTACTTTTTTATACCATAGTCTTAAGTAGTTTAATTCCACATTGTCAAGTAAAAGAGAATACAATTCCATTTGTTTGTTTGGGGGTTTGGGTTTTTCTTTGGTTTGGTTTGGGTTTTGTTGTTTGTCTGTGGGGTTTTTTTTTTAATGTTAAGGCAAATGTTTGAAGTTTTTATATTAATTCTTTATATTCATAATTACAGTTTCTTAAAAGTTTAGGAAGCTGCTTTATAATGTACTACTCATTAAATAAGAATATGTTGTGATGTAATGTTTTTATTTTTTTTTTTACTTACCCATGCTGGCTATTATACTGTGTACTGGTAACCTAGAAGCTCCATGACAAGATAATTTTGATTCATGGTTTTTTCTATGCTTTTCTTGCTTCTTAAAAGCAGAATTCTCTTCTTTGGTGATATTTATATAAAAGCATATATCAGTAGAACTCATGATATATCGAGGACCTGGATTCAGCAAAATGTTTTTGTTATCTTCCTTTCTAACACCAATCAGACAGACTCCAAACCTTAATTAGAAAAGAAAATGCATGGTTCATTTTTCAAAATCCTGCAAACACCAGAATTTCCATTGTCAAAAATGAACCTTAGTATATTTTTATTCTTTGCACATTATGAACATTTGCAGCTTTCTGGATGACAAAGATGTTTGAAAAATGTGTTCTGCTAAAGAGGCCACATCAAATCAAGCAGATTTTATGAGCTCATGAATTCCTAGGCAGTTGAGTGTTTTTGGTAATGCCCAGAATATTCTCCTAATGTTGTTCTAGTTGATTTTTTCTGTCAGATGAATAGTCCTTTTTGGGAAAATATTGTTAGAAAAACGAATACATGATATGAAAAATTATTAATCATGTTAAATTGTTCCATTATTTATAAGTAATGGAAACCATTTTCATAATTCATTTTTGCAATTCACTCTTAAAAATGTATTTGATTAGTGACAGAAAATAAGGAATCACAGCAAAAAACCTTGATTAAATATGATAATAAACCCAGCATTTAGGGTTTGATAAATGCTTATTTTATAAAATATATACAAACATACATGATTTGTGTTTATTTAGCACATTCATCTCACAGAGCAGCACTGGGTAAGTGATGCATCATCTGGACTTTAAAGTAGGTATGATATAATTTAACAGAAAAACAAGTTTTATGTTTGAACAATCACCAGAATCAACCATGTGACACCTCTAAATTGAACATTTTCCGTAATATGAATATTCCACAAAGGAAGCCATATTTCCAGCTGAGTCCTAAATAAAAAAAACAAAACAACATTCTCTCACCCATTCATTTCTAGATTGCTTTGGACTTGGAAAAGGACTGGTGTTCTTGAAACCTCTGAATGGTGCCCTTTTTTTTCTGGTTGTCCAGCTTATCCTTTATCTTTCATATTCTGCTCTCTTAGACTGACATGGGCTATACAGAATGAACATAAGCTTTTACCTGACCAGCTCCAACTCACAGAAATATACCCCTATTAGTGGCCAGATACTTAAACCCAGGAACAGATTAATGTGCAGTACTGTGCCTTTAGTGCAGAGCTATGTTGCAGGCAAAACAAGTAATTATTTCTTTGAACTTTTGATGGTTGATAAGAAAAATAAACATACTTTTTATGTGCATTGAAAGAAGCATATGTGAAGCTCTTCCCCTCGTATTCTGCAAAGAACATACTTTCTTCCAGGCTAATGTGATACACTTCGTTACCAGAGCACCTGCCATACATTTTCTGCCATTGTTCTGGTGATTGCTGACTCTCCCTGAAACATAAAGAGAATAATTTAACACTTAATGCAAAATTTTTGTTAATCAAAATGGTATTTCATGTCAATGGAAACTAAAAATGTCTACTGAAAATGTCCCATAGGCTAATCTGAAAGAAGTATTTGAGATTGAATCTTCGTAATACTATAGGTACAGAGATTATTTTAATGTATTAAAGAGCATTTTCTGCTAAGTAATAGACATATAAGAGTATGTACTTTAATATCAGGAGAGAGGTGGCTCAATTATTTTAAAATCACACCATAATAAGTAGACCCATAACAATTTGAAGGTGACAGGGAAAACCAGCAGCATTCTCATTATATTCTTAAAGACAGCCTCTCTACATGCTTTATGGCAGACTCGCTGGTTCCTGTCTGAGTATCATTAATAACAACTTATACTGGAAAGATTAATTTGTCTTTGGTCATTTGATCTGTAAGAGAGATTTTTCTGCTTTTGCTTATCAGTGATCTTTATCCCCTATTATTTGGTATTTTTAGTTCCTGCGTCTTGTAGACTATTACAAGTATACAGCTTCTTTTCTCTAGTGCAAGAAAATAAATGACAAAGCAGATCATCCTTTACTCTTTGCAAGCTGCTGCCCTTTATGCAAACAGTTTAGTGGAAATGTTCCAAACCTCAACAACCCCAACACTTGTAGTCCTGGAGCTCCTGGATACTTCTTGATTAAGTTTCACATGGAAACAAGGTTGTGCCTTGCATGATTTTTACTGGAGGTAACTGATGCATATGTACAGATAGGTCATGAAACTGACTAGTGTGTTCTGTATTTTGCCATTTGGAGTGAAGACCTCAAGATACTGAGACATGCTTCTTTTATGCTCATTTATATATATTCAGTACCTTAACACAATTTCTATTTTTCTTCAATTTACCACGTTTCTTCACTCTCATCATGAAAACATTTTGTTTCAAGATGAAAATAAGTAAACCATTTTTGTTGCAACACTATAAATAGTGTACTAGTATAGAACAGCAGAACTAGCAATGTAATTTCAGAACATTTTCCCTTATCTGACTTTTACCCCTAAAATAAAATGGCCACCTGTTTAATGTCTGCTTGCTTCCAGTGAGTTGTCCGAAAGCTTCCCATGGGGCTGAACTGCAGAGATCACATTAACTTCAAGTCAGAAATGTTATTTTCTTCCAGTATTTTGTATCATCAAATAAACCCTAATAGATTTGTATTACTAGTTTAGATAAACAGATAAGAGTTAAAGATAAATGTTAAGATTCTTAATTAAGATTGATAATGAGATTATAGATAAGATTCAAGGTAGAATTTTGGTGTCTCACAGACTAAAGTTTTGAATTCCATAAACAGCTGAGAAGAAAACAGCATTATTTACACCTCCTCTACAGGTATTCACACTTGAGTCCTACATAAGGTAAACATAAAGGTACATAAAGGTATAACATAAAACATAAATGTAACCTACATAAGGTAAACATAAATTAAACATAAGGTGTAATGCAGGTGGTAATAGCAACCATGATAATAAAAGGATAATTAAACATGAACTAATGTAAAGGAAAGCAGTTCACTATTAACATTGGAAGTCTATTTAACAAATTATTTTCATTATGTAGAATGAATTTAGTCTTTGGTTTGGTTTATAAATACATGCATGTACATTTTTTAACTGTAGTTTAAATAATCTGCTTTCATCTAATCTTACTTAACCAAACTCAAGTTCTCATCTGACTTCATCTTTTATATGTATAAATAAAGGTAATTTCACCTATTTTAACAACTAGTAGTTAATTTACCTCTTGTTCAACAACAGAAAACATCTAGAAAAGCAAAAAAAAAAACCCTCTGAACTATAAATTGGTCAAATTCAAAGAAGTTTTATGTCTGCAGTACAGTGAAAAATGCCCTTATTTTGGAATCTGAGAATAAATGCTCTGAAGAGTGCTGACTACAGTGGATAAAAACTAGACATTTTCACTTTTTCAGTCTTTCTGTATAAACACAGAATAGTATTCTTACAGTAACATACATTGTGCATTCTTACATACAGTACAATACACACATTCTTACAAAAACTCACGTTACTTTAATCATTCTGGATTCAAAGTAATGCTACAATTATTTGTGCAAAAAAAATCTTTATTTTTGTTCCTAGTATGTACAATGACCAGACTAGAAAACATTTACTTTTATTATGCTGGTTATATCTATTAATTTTGATTGCAAAATCAGTGTAAAAGTTCAAATTAAGCACTTTTGAATTCTGTGACAGTTACTTTGCGTCACAGTTGGGAATCTGTATATGATCCATGTGACTGCTAAACAATGAAATGCTGAAGTTCCTAAGGAAAGCAGAAAACATTTCCCTGACAGCTCTTAGGAAGACTGCTCTTCTTTTACATGCATGTAATATGAAATATCTGGAAAAGGGTCTGGATTCTCTGTATGTCACAGAATGAAAGGTAGGCAGATGAAAATGTGTAAAGAATGTATTTCACCATGGTTCTGAGCACATATCAAAACAGTGTTTTGTTGTCTTTCTATTAGGAGATTTTAGTGCAGACAGTGCCATTAAAATCTTGGCATTTGTTGTTCTCAGTAGTAACAGTTCTAGGAAGAATTTCTGTTTTCCCCATTCTGAGCAAAAGGGAATACTAGAAATGTCACACAGAAGGTTAAAAAACTCTGCTTATAAATATATATATATTGGGTTCATGGTCACTTGGAAAAGAAGTTAGCATGTTACAAGACTTACGTAGTGTATATACAGCTATTCCATTTCTACAAATATATTTAGAGATTCACTCTTTATTGCATCTGTGTGCTCACAGCATTTCAATCAAGAATACTTTATTATTCCAAGAATACAGCATAAAAGAGATACACCAGATGTGGTAAAATTATTTTAGAGAATTCAGAGAAGATCTACTGTGACTATGCAGTCTGCAGAGACACCATAATTCTGCACCCCTTCCAGCAGTGTGGTCATGTTAAAAATCATGTATGTATGTTTACCTGTATGTTAACACACAGGCACAGAAGAGCAAATACCGTATATCATCAAAAAACATGCTTCTTTAGTTCATTGAAACAGACCTTCTAATTAGTGTATTAGAATAGGTATTCTTAGGACTTGTTAGTGCTTGTAAATATAAGTTTGTGATAGATAGAGACACTTCATTCTACTAAACTAGAAATACAATTTGATCTTATTTTATATCATGGAAGTGGCACAACAGCAGGCAACAAAGTTTTGAATACTGGGGGGAGGGGGTGTTCTCTTCAAAACTATAGTGCCTTGAGTAAAGCGTTTTGATGCTTTTATTGTGCAGAAGGTTCCATTTTCTTTTTTAAAACTTTAGTTGCGTGGGAATTCAGGGTAAGCTGTTTTCCAAAGAATATCAGCTATGACTTTTCCAAGTTGTTTGTTTTTTTATGGTAGTATATACTTACTGTCCCCTGGATGTATGAACCAGCAGAGTGATTAATGTAGAAGTAGCTGGACATATACAATTTAGAGCTAGCATAGCATATTTGAATTCCTCTTCACACACAACATGATCTGTAGGGAAAAGAAGAATACAAATTGTTTTACATAGATACTTTCAATTGAACAGAATTATCATGTCCTTGTCTAGGAAAATGGTGAAGATGGATCAATCAAAAGTTGGCCCAAGATATTCCTCTTCTGCTTGAACTTTGGAAATCAGCTGTGTATGATTTTCCCTGTCTATGCTATCTAACATGGATGGCTACTACTTTAAACCCAGATCTCAGCTAAATGCTCTCCAGTGCTTGCTGATGGCATGAAAAGGAAATAGAAATGATTCTTTAATGTAATTCCCATATACCTATGACAGTGTTGAAATGGCTATAAAAAGGGACAAGCACAAAACTTGTAAGTGCTTGTCAGTGTAGAAACATAGTCAGAGAGGTTTTATAAAATCATGAAGGCATTTAATACTAAGTCTGTTTTTTTCCCCTCTGATTTTAGTGTTTGGCTCTTTCAATGGGAGCAGAATTTGCTTCTAATCAGAATGAATATTACAAATAGTACAACTGATGATCAAAACATAGGCACATGAATATTGCTGAGTAAAGGCAGGCAAATAACCTCCCCACCTAAACCTGAACTATTGCGCATCTGCTTCTGGTTTCACCAGCATGTCACTGAAATCCTTAGAACCACCTTGCCTCTCTAAGCTGCTTTCCTGACACAATTTATAGTATAGCTATAAGCATGACACTTCCTGAAAATAAAAGTGAAGGCGTATTTTGTATGCTTTCTCTGTTCCTTTTATTTTGAACTATCTAGAGGCCTTTCAGCAACAGAATCATTTACTACTGAATTGAGTAATTCTCTCATTTTCTGAAGATCAGGGCCTATTTAAATGTCATAGGGAATGGATGAATTTAATTATATGAAGAGTGTCAAATGTAGGACAAAATGAGATTTTTCTTCCTGTAAATATATTTCAGCTATAGCAGTTAAATATTTCCTGCAGAAAATATTTTGAATAGAAATACGTTCTTTAAGTTGACCATATGCCATTAATAAACCCATTTGAATTTGAAACCAGAGATTTTGAGAGGGTAAGGCACAGCCTGTGGCTTGAATGGAATATCTGCAGTCCATTACCACTGGTCAGATGGTAAAGATTTATGGAAGTTAATACCAACTTCCTGACACTGAAAGAAAGAGAATTCTCGGGTTTTTAATTTTTATAGGATTTTGCCAAATAACTTCCCCTTATTGTTTTATTTGGAAGGCTGTCATATTATAGCTAAACATTTTGAAAATATGAGAAAGAAAAAATACACAGGGTAATGATTTCATCATCTGTTATTTCAGACCTTGTTCTTGAACCCAATTGTATATCCTGGCCTAAATATATGCAAATTAAAACCTCCAGATGCACTCTACTCTCTAACATCTACGAGAGAACTTTCTTGGCAGATATTTAGGTAAAATGTTATCAAAGAATATAGCACACAGCCAACAGAGATTGCTGTCTTCCAACAGCCTCTTAATCATGTCTGAGAGACTCAAGTGGTGTTGTAAAGTGTTTTTACATTAGAAGCCTTGGAGCTGGACTTGTGGACTATTTCTGCATCTGTTGGAGACTCTGACCTTCTGCAGTTAAGGTCTTGTATTAGACACAGACCCGGTCAAAAATGCCATGCTCATGTCTCCAATTATTTGACAGCTTTTAGCTTTCCTATAACATTACTGTATTTTTTCTGTATGCTCAGGACTTGTAGAGGATTACACAGAACTTTATCTGCTGCTTTCTTTCTGAAGTGAGTAGGGAAGAAGCTGGATGACAGCTCTCCCACTCTTCAGGTCTGGGACATCAGTCATGTCCCCTGACAGCAGGTACCAGAATCAGCAAATTACTCATCTGGTGTGATAGCAAAGCAGACCAGGAAACTGCAGTTTATCTTGAAGTGAATATTAAATATGTCAAATCAGCTTCCCAGAAAAGTAAGTATTTTCACTGAGTTTATACTAAAGGAATATTACATTTAGAATTTCCATAAGTTGCTGTTTCTGTTGAAAATATATTTTGACAGAAGTTTTGTTGCTAAGTCTGTCTCAAAAGGATGTAGTAATGCAGTGGGGTGAGTTATGGTTTCTGTGATGTTACTGATGATAAAGCAGACTCAAAATACTGATTTATGCCTGCAGCAGCAGCCATGTGGTAAGACCTGGCACGATTATTCTGAGAAACCTTACTTTTGTCAATTTGATAAGTTAACATGACCACTACCAGATCTGAAAAACATCCGTCCATTACCCCTAGACTATTTTTATCTGTAATTGGACAGATTAATCATCTGCTACATTCAGTATCCATTTCAGTGAAATCTGGACTATGAAATAAACTACTGAAGCTTTTATGCCAGACTTCAACAATCTGTGCTAATTCATGGGTGCATTTTGAATAAACAAAATGTATCCCCATTTCCTGGAATTGTAATTACATATAATTTCCAAGTATTCAAAGTATAGGATACACACACACACACAGACACACACAGACACACAAATTATAAAAGTTTTAAGTTCAGCTCAGAAAATACTGAATTTACTAGTCTCTGAATTGTATAAATATATTGCTCTGCTGTGGAAAATCTTCACTTGATTTCCCATTTGTGCTGAAATGCAAGGCCAGGAGCTTGCACCAAGGGTACATGGCCTTTTGTAGCCCTGTGTGTTTGAAAGAAAAGTGGGAAGATTAAGAATGTAACTGCCAGCATTATTGAAAGAAAAACTTGGATGTCAAGGCATTTTTATATTGGAAATTACTAGGGAGAAATCAAAACATTTCAGCTTAAGAGATAAGACAGTTGCCCATCTGATCACTATCATGTTAAGAGCAGCTGTGTGTTTGAAGTGTTCACAGCTTAAACTCACAAAGGGCTTTGCTGGGACAAACATTTATGCCACTGTAGCAATGTAAGTAGGTTAATATTTTAAACAAAATAGTTAAAATCCACTGTAAAAAATATCAGAAGGCACAGAATGCAAGGATGTGTGTATGGCATTAGGTGGGAAGTCAGGAAATCTGACTTTCTTACAGGTCATATGAACCTGGCCAAGGTGCCTCTATTCTCTTGCTTTGAGGACAAAAATAAGTTCTTATTCTCTCATTAAAGACAGGAAGGATGTTTAAGTCTTGTTTACTGGATGGGAATACATTATAACATTTACTTTTCCTGTATACTGTTTCTGCCTGAGGCAGAAAACCTCCAGGCAGAAAACCAGGCTTTTCTCTCCTACAGGACCAGGCAGTCAGTGTCTGAATTTCAGGACTGCCTCATGCAGTCTAGGAAGACTGGTCAACCTAATACATGCTGCTGAGAAACTGGCCTTTTAGTGCTTTATACGTTTTCAATGTAGTTAAAAGTTAAACTTTAGTTAGGAGGACTATTTGGTTTTATTTCTTCTAAATTCAAAAACTTCATTTTTGACAGCTTAAGTCTCTAAACCTGTGCGTAAAAAAAAAAAAAAACCTAAGAAGAAATCCTATTACTGAATATTTCATGTTCATAAAAATGCCCAGTATTGTTTTGGGAAACCTCTAGAAGAAAAGTCATTTTCTCAAGGAATATCAGATTTAAAAGAAGATTTTACATGAAGACAGTAATAAAGCAGCCCTGAATCATAATAGGATAAGCACTTAGAAAAATGTTCCAGATGGTTGTGACAAATTTCACTTGTAAACACTCTGGACAGGTCTGTAGTCTGCAGCCTCCACTGGGTACATGTTTCAGGATAATGAACTGTTGGATGACATTAATGCCAAAGGGGGATCCTCCTAGAAAATGTATGCCAATAAATATTATTCTCATGGCTCCAGCAGTGCCTAACCGTTTACAGTAGGTGAGCATCCAGTGGTGATGCTGAAGTTCACTTGAAGGAAATCTTAACAAAAGAGTTTTTCTGGGTTTTTTGTTGTTTTTTGGGGTTTTTTAAAAAATATGGTCTAAATTCTGTAACACTTCAAACAGACTTGAAAAATTGCCTCTGTTTTACAAGTCTAGTTATATATAAACTTCTACAGAGACAAGCCATTAGGAATAATGAAACTCCCTTAAAAGCACTATTTGGAACAACAAATTAACACAGTTACTGATGAAGAATAGAGGCCATGACTAAGGGAGCAAGGATTATGTTTGTGCTGGGTGGTTTTAAGGGGGAGATGAAAAAGTACCATCAGTCTCATCACAGCATGAGCCTTATTCCCCTCTGTGCCATCATATCTTGAGATTATACTTTTATAACTTCAGAACTGCTACTGATGGGGTTTTTTCTTCTTTCTAGCCCAGTGGTAAATTCTGTAGCTTTTAAAATTACAGCTTTAACTGTTGCACTGGAGCTGTTCTACTAGAATTTTTTCATCACATTCCGGGATGATGGAAGAGACTAATATGTTTCCATAGAGTTGTTTTTATTTTTGCATGAATCGGCAATCTTTTCTTCCTCAGAATATATTCAAGAAAATTTAATTTTCAAAATTGCAGCTGAAAAGGTAAGCTTCTCTTCTACTTCAGACCTATTTCTCCAAAAGTAATTGTGTGTTTTTGCACACGAGCATATGTCTCTGTACTTATATATATGACTGTTTGGATATAAACAGAAAGAAAGAGAAACATATAATGCAGAAAAATAGTTTGACAAATAAAAGATGGTAATCTCTTCTTATAGGAGTGGATTTTTTTCAGATTTCTTAACATCATTTTGCATTTTATGCCATGGTTTCTAAACCAAGCATTTTACTGGATATAGAATTAAATTATATGTCTGTTTCCAAAATATTTTCAAGTAATTACAATGTTTTCTATACCACTTGGTAAAAACCAGTCCAATGGTAAGATTTTTCCCTCAATCATTTGTTGGATTAAATCTGAATAGATGTTCTTATGCACCCCTTAGTAACTACGTTTAAGTAAACAGAAATTACTTACAGACATGGATACAGTAAGCTGGAGACCTACCTGGATCTGTAATTAAGGAATAGTTATACATCAAATAATTATACTCTCTATATTATGTAGCATAAGACTATTAATTTTTAAAAGTTCTTGTAAGTTGCTTTATAATTGCTTTACCATTGCTAGGATGTGTATTATTTTACAAAACTTCACATTTAATCAGCTTCTATGTAGTAAATATGAAGTAGTTCTCACTTTGCTTGTGTTCGTGAAACAAACTGTCAAACGCTAATGAGTGCTTCAAATGACTGCAGTCTTCCACTTACCTGCAAACTTGATGTGGAATTTATTCTCAGGCTTCAGTATCTGGACATATAAAGGACAATTTGGAGCAAAGTCTTTAACTGCCCATGCTCTTAAAATGGTTTGGTGATCCTAGAAGAAAGATATGAGGGGATGCCAATGAAATCCAAATAACTATGTCAGATTAGAAAAATAATTTATTATCAGACTTGCTCCATTGAAGAAAATTCTTTTTAAGACCATGTGGTACCAGCTGGTATGGATGTTTATGTGCAAGTTATATAATTACTATTAATTATTAATTTCCAGAAATGTTCCACTAATAAGGTAATTTGAACCTCTCCTATCTTTCTGCAAATGCTAATGATTGTGTCATTTGGAAAGGGGTCGCATTTGGATGTGGAATGATTGTGTGAAAACTTAGATGGCAGCAATTAGTCATGTGCAATTAATCAAGAATTATATAGCATAGATGTCCTTCCAAAGAGACTCATAATTAAAATGCCATTAAATGATGACTTCAGGAACTGAGAGTTTAAGATTGTGGGAAATTCTAAAAATATCAGTTTAATTAAAAGAAGATCTGAATCTCTGTGGAACTAAAACATTTTCACAACTGATGTCAGGTTTTAGCCAGCGATTAACCACAGATTCCAAAAGATTTTCAGGCTGTTAGTTTTTGTTCATGTTACCACATGACAAGAATGAGTTAACTGCAGGGTGACTACTACTATCCATAAAATTCATCTATGTGATAATACATTCATATTTTGAATTTTGTGAAGTAAGACTAATTCCAGTGTGTCGTCCATTGGTTTTTATTTATTTCAAAAGAAAAAGAAACATTACAGAGCTCTATCTAGGAACCCATGCCTGGATTGAAATGCCTTGTCTAGTCATGAAATTTGTGGTATTTAAAGATAAAATATAAAGAATGATTCATTATGTTTGCAGCATCAGCAGTAAGAAAAGGTTTCAGACTCATGAACACAAGGGAAAATCTCTGCCTGGAACAGAGTGTAATTGACATTTTCAAACCATAATATTTTATTGTCAATTGAGATGTTAGCAAGTATTTTTTCTACGAGAAAAACTAGAACGGAGTTAGAAGAAGATTTTCCTTATTAGTAGTTTTATAGATGTAGGATTGCTGGGCCCAGTCAGGAGATTTAAGAGCTGGGGTGTAACCTGGTTTTCCTTGTATGCAGCCACATTTTTTTTACTTTTCTATACCATATAGCAAATTACCCTCCTCAGGATTTTTTGTGTGTGTGTGGTACTGGGTTTTTTGCTCTTTTGTCTTAAGGTAATGACATGCCAACACAGCTCAGAAGCAGCAAATTACTGGTAATGTGGTAGATGGCCATCACACAGACATGTTACATGCCTAGAAATATAGTTATCTCTATGTTAGATATTTTCTTGGATTTTTTAAATTATTATTTTGTCTAAAAAGCTTGGTTTTGTCAGAATGTGCAATGATTGTTAAAGAATGAAGATCTCATTATAAAATGATTCAAATTACACTATTTTGTTGAAAACTTGAACAAACCTAGACTCATGTGAGAGCTGTAAAAGTAAAAGTATGAATCTCAACATGAGGTATTTTTTAATATTATAAAAAGGACTCTTTAAAATTGTCTTGATTATTTGGCACATTGGCAGTTTTAACACTGCAAAATATGGCTTGCTTTCCATTTTCTAGTTCATCTTTGAACCAGCAGTCCACAAATATGTAAAAGATACATATATATAAAATGGGTACTGAAATGCCCTAAAGATCATAAGATCAACTTAGTGGTATGCATTAGTCTAATCTAAATTAATCTAATAAATTTGCATTATTGTTTCTTTTTTTCTCTTCCCACTTGGTATATCCATGTGTTTGTGTACAAAAGTTGGTTATTTGGTTCCTATGTTTTTTGCTCAGTTATTTTCCTGACTTCCACTCTGAAGAAGCACTCCAGGGCAGAGAAAGAAAAACACATGTAGCCTTAATTGATTTCTTAGATTCAGTGTCTTCCTACAGAATTGTGGCTCTCTGTTTTAAAAATGTGGCAATTTCTATGCTAGATTGTAATCACTTTAAAAAACGTTCACCCTTCTCCCAATATATGGTATATATTTACACACAACAAACAGAGGTAACTGAAACAAAATTATGCTTCTGTTCCCATTATTAAATATTTCTTTGGAAGGTGAGAGAAAAAATATATTCTCTTCCATCTGATCTCCACACAATGAACTACAGCCAGTGATCAAAAAATTACCACAGATACAAATGGTGATTAATATAGAGGTGATATTTAAGTACATGTATGAAAAGCTGGAAGTTTTACAGTGTATTTAAATCATAAGAACTCAAGGAAATGCATTTAATATGTATTTTAAAGTAGTTCTGTTAACTGAATCTCTTTATTGCTGTACATAACTTGATAAATTAGTTATAGCCTGCTATGTTTGCAACCATATTGTGACGCCATTAAGGCAGTGTAATTTAGATTACCAGTACAGCAGAGTCACACAATTTGATTAATGAAAGGGGGAAAAAAAAGGTGCAAGCTTGAATTGGACCATCTCTGAATTTTCAGAAAGCCTCAGAAGAAAGCTGTCAGCAATAGCCGAATTGTTGTCACTAGAAGTTACTAACTAACAAAATAGCAAGCAATGAACAGCCAAGGGTACCCATGGCAAATGAGTAAACCCTCTGCTTGAGAATTGTAGCTGGGGGGGTAAAACCACTCATGGGCTTTAAAAAATCACTCGAGTAACAACACCTGTTCTGGTCAGGAATCTCTTCCTTTTATTTTGACAGCTGTCACTCATAGGAGAGGATCCAAGGCTCTTTTAGCAGTTTGTCATCTTATCAACAGCAGGGTGGAAAATCAGTGGTACTTATAAAGATTGATACTGAGATGACAGCTGAACTTCCTTCAGCCCAGTGACAAACGAACCTTATGTATATTAACATGAGGCTGGAGCAGTGTAGGAAATTCAATATATTTCATTTCACATCTCTAGGGGGCAGTAATATAAAATAGCTTTTTAAAAAATTAAGAATTTTCTACTTGCAGTATAAATAAGTGCATTCCCTGTGAAAAGGCAAGCTGACAGCAAGAGAGAAAACAAGGCAGAGAGATGACACCTTGTTTAAAAACTTCAGATCCCACTGACCCTGAGATATTGTGGCCCAAGGGAAGGTACCAGGAGAGCGTCATTGGTGAGATGTGCCTGTTTGTGTGCTCCAGGTACAAAAAGAAATGAGATTTGATAAAAGTCTGTAGTGGCAGCTGAAGTGTGCCAGGTACCCCTTTGATGTTTCCTGAGAGCAGAAAGGAAGAACTGCAGTAGGCCATGGTTCCAGAACCAAACCTGCACCGTTCTGGCTACAATGAATAGGAACTCTGGGAGCTCCATGCAGAGTCCACTGCCTGCCCTGCAGCACAGTCCAGCAGAGCTGAAAGTTATATTTTCTTTGCATAAATTCTGAAGCACTTATGAGCAGAGATGAACAGCTGACTGGTGGTGTTGCTGTCCTTAATGCTACATAAACCTTCCCAGTGCAGTGTAAATCACATGCTCTGATTTTATGGGATTTCTCATTTGTAACCACTGTGCAACTCTCAAGTACATTTTGTGAAATGAGATGTTGTAGCTGATTTATTCTGAATTCATGGCTGATTTAGATAAGACACTTGGGCTATTTTGGATTTTTTCAGTCTCCTAGAAGTTACAGGTATTTTTCCAGGTATTTGCAAGAACTCTTGCTTGTACTTACCTTTGAATACTCCAGACCCTCTGACACTTCTAAGCAGTAGGTCTGCCTTGCTTGACTACTCTTAATGCCAGTTCAGTGGATTTCACTGCTGTGTTTTCAGGACATTGCTGATGAATCAAATTCAAAATCCTTAGCTTAGTAAGTTTAAATGCTATAGTAGGAGCACAGGTATATTTCTCAGGGAGCTCAGTGACTTTCTGAAAGGGATGGGTCCAGAACAGGATCTTTAGCTAACATCTTTTAACTAAGTTCTGATGGCAGACAAAGTAATAAGTGATAGAGAATATATTAAGTAATGCTACAGATATAGTACAAAGATTTCATTCCTAATTTTTTACTGTATCTGTTTTCAACATTCAGAAAATTAATTCTGAAGTGCATGTACACTAATGCACACAGCATAAGTAACAAGCAAGATGAGCTGGAAGCCATGGTAAAGCAGAAAAGCTATGATGTAGTTGCCTTCACAGAAACATGGGAGACAACTCATAACTGGAGTGCTGCAATGGATGGCTAGAAGGTCTTCAGAAGAGACAGGAGAAAGAGAAGAGATGGAGGGGTGGCTCTTTGTATTAGGGAGATTTTTGATGCCATGGGTATTGAAACTAATGACAATGAAGTTGAATATCTATGGGTAAGAATTAAGGGGAAGACCAACAAGGCTGACATCCCACTAGGGAGTTTGTTATTGTCTACCCAGCCAGGAAGAGGTAATGGACAACTTATTCTATAAACAGCTGGAGAATGTCTCAGGATCACCAGCCCTTGTTCTTGTAGGTGACTTCAACCTGCCAGACATCTGCTGGGAACTTAATACAACAGAAAAGAGGCAGTCCAGGAAGTTTCTAGACTGTGTGAAGGACAACTTTTTGTTATAGCTGGTGAGTGAGCCCACCAGGGGAGGGGTTATGTTAGATCTGTTGTTTGCAAATAGAGATAGGCTGGTGGGAGATGTGGTGGTTGGAGGCCGCTTGGGGCACAGTGATCATGAAATTACAGAGTTCTTGATATTTGGTGAAATCAGGAGGAACATCAATAAGACTTTAACATTAGACTTCCAGAGGGCAGACTTTGGCCTATTTAGGAAGCTTTTTCAGAGAGTTCCTTGGGAAGCAGCCCTTGAAAACAAAGGAGTCCAGGAAAGGTGGCCATGCTTCAAAACAGAGATCTTGAAGGTACAGGAACAGACTGTTCCTGGGTGCCAAAAGATGAGTCAATGAGGCAAACATCCAGCCTGGATAGGCAATGAGGTTTTAAAGGAACTTAGGAATAAAAAGAGGATGTCTCACCTTTGGAAGGAGGGTCAGGTCTCTCAAGAAGTATTTAAGGGAGTTGCTAGGGCATATAGGAAAAAATTTAGGAAGGCCAAAGCTCAGTTCAAACTTAATTTGGCAACTTTTGTAAAGGATAATAAAAAACGTTTTTACAAATATGTTAATGGTAAAAGGAAGGGTAAGACCAACCTTTGTTATGTACTGGATGCAGAAGGGAACTTAGTAACTGCAGAAGAGGAGAAAGCAGAAGTGCTTAATGCCTTCTTTGCATCAGTCTTTAGTAGGAAAGCAGCTTGCCTTCAGGACAACTGTCCTCCTGGGTTGGTAGATGGTGGCAGGGAGCAGAATGGTCCCCCCGTTATCCAAGAGGAGGCAGTCAGAGAACTGCTGAGCGACTTGGATGTTTATAAATCTATGGGAGCAGATGGGATCCATCCCAGGGTGATGAGGGAGCTGGCAGATGAGCTTGTGAAGCTGCCCTCCATCATTTACCAGCAGTCCTGGCTCACTGGTGAGGTTCCAGATGACTGGAAGCTGGCCAATGTGACACCCATTCACAAAAAGGGTGGGAAGGAGGATCCTGGAAATTATAGGGCAGTTAGCCTGACCTCAGTATCCAGCAGTTTATACTGAGTGTCATCATGCAGGATGTACAGGATGGCCAGGGTATCAGACCCAGCCAGCATGGGTTTAAGAGGGGTAGGTCATGTTTGACCAACCTGATCTCCTTTTATGACCAGGTGACCTGCCTGGTGGATGCTCAAAAGGCTGTTGATGTTGTCTACTTGGACTTCAGCAAGGCCTCTGACACTGTCTCCCACAGTAAACTCCTGGAAAAGCTGCAGCCCATGGCTTGGACAGGAGCACACTTTGCTGGGTTAAGAACTGGCTGGATGGCCGGGCCCAGAGAGTGGTGTTGAGTGGGGCTACATCCAGCTGGCAGCCAGTCACAAGTGATCCTGTTCAATATTTTTATTGATGACATGGATGAAGGTATTGAGTCCTTCATTAGTAAATTTGCAGAGGACACTAAGCTGGGAGCATGTGTTGATCTGTTGGAGGTTAGGAGGGCTCTGCAGAGAGACCTGGAATGGTTGGATGCATGGGCAGAGTCCAATAAGATGAAGTTTAATAAGTCCAAGTGCTGAGCCCTGCATTTTGGCCACAACAACCCCTGCAGCGCTACAGGCTGGGGATGGTGTGGCTGGACAGGCAGAAAGGGACCTGGGGGTGCTGGTGACAGCAGCTGGACATGAGCCAGCAGTGTGCCCTGGGGGCCAAGAAGGCCAGTGGCATCCTGGCCTGGATCAGGAATAGTGTGGCCAGCAGGAGCAGGGAGGTCATTCTTTCCTTGTACTTGGCACTGGTGAGGCCACACCTGAGTTCTGTGTCCAGTTCTGGGCCCTCAGTTTGGGAAGGACGTTGAGACGCTTGAGCGCATCCAGAGAGGGCAACGAGGCTGGTGAGGGGCTGGGAACACAAACCCTGTGAGGAAGGACTGAGGGAGCTGGGGTTGTTTAGGCTGGAGAAAAGGAGACTCAGAGGTGACCTCATCACTCTCTACAACTCCCTGAAAGGTGGCTGTAGTCAGGTGGGGGATGGTCTCTTTCTCCAGGTAACAATTGACAGAATGAGAGGACACAGCTTTAAACTGCACCAAAGAAAATTTAGGTTGGATATTAGGAAAAACTTTTTTACAGAAAGGGTGATAAAGTACTGGAATGGTCTGCCTGGGGAGGTGGTAGAGTCACCATCCCTGGATGTGTTTAAAAAAAACTGGATGTGATGCTCAGTGCCATAGTCTAGCTGAGGTTAGGGAATGGGTTGGACTCAATGATCCTGAAGGTCTCTTCCAACCTTGTGATTCTGTGGTTGCTATTTCTTACAATGTGGCACCAAAACAGTATTTCTAGCTGAGATTGCTTAAAACATAATTCCTTATAAATACTGGTTCTGTCTTGTTAGGCAATTTGTAAGCATCTTCAGGGATAGTCAGATTAATACTGAACCCCTTTGGAGTTCAAGATTGAACTGAATGAGGCAAGACCGCAATAATTTATTGTAGTGCACATGGTGAAAGTTATTAAGTTATGTTCATAAATCCATCCTCAGTGGCCTTTTTGTCTGGATATTTGTAATCAGTACATAATTTTATTAGCTGGAAGAGTTCTATACATATATGTATATTCATACAGTTTTATTCTTTTATCACAGATGCACTGCACAGAGGTTTGTATTAGCAGTGTTCCTTCATGGACAGTAACTTACCTTACTGCAAATAATTACCAGCATGGGCAAACCCATAGAAACTTATTTAAAGAACCTTGCAATTTTTAATTTTTAAAATTGGCCAATATGAAAAATGGTCAAATAGTCTCATATATATTGGTTACTTGTATTAGTCACAAACTTACTTATAAAGTTGAATTTGGGCTTTACTTCATTAGTTCTGAATATACCAATCAGTTGATACCTGTCTCTTTTCTGATTTAATAAATATAAGTGATTAAATTGAATATCTAGAGCAGTTCAGGTACTTTGAATATTGACAGAATGCCATTCTTGGAAGAGATTAACGACCTATTATCAATGTATCTGCAAGGTACTATGAGAGTATTTTTATGCTTTCTGCCCTTGTTGCATAAAAAATAATTGAGGGGGAGTAAAGGCAGTAAAACCTGTAATTCCTCTTATTTCTCCCTCCCCAACTTACAGCTGCTGTCCTGTCCACCTCACAGCGGCTGCTCAGGATGAAACAGGCTTCAGCATTGTCCATCCTGGAAGAGAGGAAACAAACCTGTCACACCCAAAGCAGGTACTCACTGGACTTGTGTCTCTCAGTCAGAGTCTTGAACAGAGAAATGTAACACAAAGTTGAGTCTGTTCTCATTTCTTACCCTGGTAAAAGCTGTGCCAAAGTAGTAAAAGCAGAGTACCCTCAAACTTAATTTGTAAAGTATTTATCTGCCATGAGTATAGAAGGTGAATAAATAGCACCAGTCTGCCTGGTGTGTAAGACTGCAATATGCACAAGTTATTACTGGTAAGAATGAACAAGAGGGGGCAGATAATAGACTTGTTTTGCCTAGTGAGAGCAGAAAGTTAGGTAGATGCACAAGAATAATGTGTTTAGGAAAAATAACAGTCTTTTCTGTGTATATATACATTAAATGAACAATTTCCAGTTCATGGTGTGTGATTAGGAAGAAATCATGGGAGCTCGCTGAGTAATTTCAACTAAGCATGGGAGCAGTACAGGGAAGATAGGGTCTTTACCAAAGTTATAGGAAAGAAAATTCAGTTAAATTAGATGAGATTTTTTTGCAAAAATGCAATCTTTTGTTAATTGGCTATTCACTACTGATGCAGTCATCCTAATTTGGTATTCTTTTACTTTTTGGTGTGATCTCTATCATGTAATTTTGACATTAGTTTCACATATAATACATGGATAAATTTTGATAATGAGACCTTTCTTGGTTATTTTGTTTTTGTTGGTAACCATTACTTTATTTATTAGAATAATTTTATAATGTGCCTTATTATCTCCTCAGTACATTGTGTTCTCATTAAAAAGAAATACACCAAACGTATTGAATATTGGGTTATATTTTGTATCAAATATTCTATTAAATTCCCACTATGCTTCTTCCCTCAGGAGAGGCTGAAAATTATTCCGTGACAGGTATATTCAATTACATGTTCTGCAGGAAAAACCACAGTTCCACAGCTGACTTCCTCCAGGTTATTATAAGTAAAATTCAAGATTATATTTAGGGAACAGCCTAGTTTTAATTCTTATGATGTGCAGAACAAATGTCAGCTAAATCCACACATGAATTCCTTCTTGAAATCAGCAAGAATGCAAAAAGGAAAAAAAAAAAAAGAAAAAGGATCTCTCCATAAGAAATTTCTAATCCTTAAAAAAGCTTTCTTGCCTTTTCAAACAGCGATAGAACTAGTTGTTTTTTCCATGGCAGAAGCCTGAGAAGATAACACTGCTCATGAAGCTTCTCACAAATGAGATTCTTGGAAATAACTCCCCTCAGATAAAGAATGACACAAATAGCCAGACAGTTATCGGCTTCATTTTAGTTATCTTCAACACAGAGCAATGCAGATGAGTTAAATAATTTATTTGCTAAGAATCCTTTCCCTCTCTTTGTAGACTTTAGAGAGATCATCCTTCTACATAAATTCCACTGTGAAATCTTTTGCAGCTCAACTGATTGGGTGGAGGAGTGTGTGAGGAACTGTGCTTGACTGATGTGTTTTGATAAATGTCATTCATTCATAATTAGCAGGGAGCATCTCCTAGAAGTGGTAGAAGTATGTGGTAAGAGGAGGGCCCTGAGGAGTTCACATATGTACAGCAAAATAGTTGCTTAATGTTACCAGGCTGAACTTAAGAAAACAAAACTCTACGATGAGTTCAAAATTTCAGATATTAAGAAAAACAAATTCTATCAAAGAGCTTTGCTTCACCTTCCAAATTAACATGAGTTTCCTTCAAGCACAGCTTTTGTTGCTTGTTAAACTTATTGATCAAACAGTATGAGTGAATAAAAAAATAAAAAAGAACGGTCAATATTTGCCTACTTAGCTCTCAACAGGTCTTGATCTTTTAGTGCTGAGCCTTGCAGGTAGATAACTCTTTGGGACCACATTGGGATTTGTAACACCCTTCGGACCTGAGCATCCATCTCCGTAGGACACAAAATAACCACATAATAGTCCTGTCAAAATAGAAAAAAAGGGGAAATAATCATGGTTATTGTTTCTGGAGAATGAGTTGACAATGACTTGGGATGTCAAAAATGTCTCAGATTAGACTCTGATAGACAGAGTTTATTTCCTCAATTTTTTTTCCTTCACATTCATGGGCCAATTCAAACTGCTTCCTGTGCTACTTGGAAAAGGAGAAGTAAGGATGTTTTGAAGGATCCGTAAGTACACCAGTGAAAAGCTGGGATAAATGGAATATGGAAGAGGAGAGTGAAAGCTTAGGCCAGGCTGGTCATAGAGATCTTCCTTTCTGCAACACAGAGATTTTTGCAGAAAGCAAAATCACATTAGAGGCAGTGCACCAGGTTATCCTTCAGCTTCTCAGCGCATAGAATGTGTAATGTTAGGGCTTCTCTTCTTTGTCTCTAGTGTATCACAGAGCCTGACTCATTCTTCAACTTAGTTAACTAAATGTTGTGCTTCAATTTGGTTTTGTATCTATAAAGAACTGGATTTCTTTGTGCAATTGCTTATGCCTCTTACTAGCTAATTGTTTTGGGGAATATCTGGGATTTGGGATTTGGCAAATTGCTGCTCAGCCTTTTAAGGATTGTATTTTTGTAATTCTTGCAGTAGTTAATGAAGCATGATACCACAGGTAACTTAGTAAAAGACATAGAGAAGGTTTACTAAAAGGGAGAGTCTATAGCAAAGGCAATGATAATATATCCAAATTGATATTCTCATGGAAATAAGCTTCTAGATGTTCCTAATAAGGCATATGACAAGTTTGCATTACCTAGGGAATATGTGTACACTAACAAAATATGTATATTCTGTCAAGGTCTTTGTCCTTTAAAGTACATGTATTTATTTCTTAATTTCCACGATACTAAGAGGATCTAATCTTTGCAATCCTGTGCAATTTGCTCTAGGATGACCCTGCTTCTTCAGGGAGGTTGGACCAAATGATCCTCTTCCAACCTGATCCATTCTGTGATTCCTAACACTGGCAAAAAACAAAGCAAAATGTGAAAACCAATGGATGTTTTTACTTGTGAGGATTTTTGTATCCAGTCACAAAACAATGGGAAAAATAAATTGGAAATATATAAAAATAAAGCTTTCATTTATTTTCTGTTTTAGGGTAGAATCTAAGGAATTTGCATGGTTCTAAATTGTTCTAAAATCTGTTTCTAAAAAGACTAGCATAATTCAACAAGACATTAATTCTACCTATTTAGTCAATTCATCTTAATATCTCAGTTTAAAATGCCTCCAAACTCTGTATTTCAGCTTCTCATTGCAGATACAAACCCCTAGTTCACCTATCTATTCCCAAAATCAGGTTTATGAATGAAAAACCATTTCAGAAACTTTTCTTTAAAAAAAAACAAAAATGAAAAAAACAAAACAAAACAACAAACAAACAGTGTTTTGTGTTTCTTTTTCCTTTTTTTCCCCATTCTCAGTACCTGCAGTCTGGGGTGGGCATAGAATTCGTTTAAGAAATCCATGAGTAAGTCAATCTTCAGAGAGCTCACACACAGCACAACATGTTTTTCTGTCTGAGCTCTGTATCGACTGTAATTTCCTCCAGACTTTTGCCTCTCCATCCACAAATATGCCAGCTGTTCAAACTGCAAGAGATGCTGACTGTCAGTGAAACAGAGACCAGTAGTGAGCGCTACAGCTCTATAATGACTTGGCAATGCTCTATCATTCATCTCATGCCTCTAGGAAAAGCTGCCTTTAGCCCACAATATCTTTTTCTTTGTAAAGCTTTGTCTAATTAGGTGATCACAAACCACAGCAATAGTGCCATAATCTAACACACACAAACAGCAGTGAAAATACATTAAAATACCACGAGAATATACTAAATCACAGAAGTTTAGAAAAGAATGAAGGCTGGTACCTTATTCCTTTAAGAATTTTATGCCCAAGCTCTCTTTTTCTAGTACTGTGACATAATTGCTTTCCTCGTATGAAATGTTAAGTTTTCACACACATACTGTGAATATACTGGGAGAGAGGCACCATTTTTTCTTAGTTTGGGCAGTAACTCTTCCCACAGATTTTATAATGTTCTGAGGGTGATGTTCTGTAAACTCTCTTATCTGCCTTATAATTTTAGATACAACCGAAATACACAGCAGCTGCTAATACAGCAAGTTTGCCTTTGTCAGCTGAACAATATATGCAGGTTAACAACAAATATTACTACTCTGAATCCTCCAGACCTATGAGGATACTGTAACAGTCTGTAAAAAAACATAGAAATACCAGTTCAAAGCTTCTTGTAACACGTTTAATACTGAGCTCAATTTAACTGTATAGCTGTCTGACAGCATCTTTTTCTCGTCCACATTCCACTGATGGAGAAGCTGGATCATGAGTAGCAACTGATTTCATTTCACTGCAGGGCAAAAGCTCAGGAGAGACTGCCTCCCACTCCATTATGTGTATGGAAAACTATATGAAGCCCCATTATCACTACAAAGGTATAAAATAAAGCAGCTAATAATAGGTAAATTTATGTGAAATTCCAGTAGATTCTAGGTTATTTCCTGCTCCAGTGGAACTTGTGGGCCTGAAGTATGTATCAGAACTACCTTAAAGATGAAATTTCTATCTCCTAGGAAATTCCAAATTTCTTAAACACAGCACATTTTAGTTTTCAGTAGAATTTTACTAGAAATCAATAGAATTTTTACTGATTTTTCACTGAGTGAGAATATAATTGTTTTAGTGCATACTGCTATGAATACATATATTCAATATTTAATTAGAGTGTTAAATAACTTAAAGAAAATGAATGCTAAAAGCTTAAGCTTCCACCCTCCCAGGGCTTGTGTGTTGCCTGCCCACACTGAACTTTAGTTCTCTGCCAAAGAAGCAGAGTCTGGAAACTATGGCTGTGTGAGAAACTTTGGAGCTTCATGGTCTAGCAGGTCTACTGTAAGCTCTGATAAAAATGCAGAGTGTCTCCCCACATCCTCTTTTTCTGGCACAAGGGCTGGGTAATCACCACGTGAGGAACAGTGAACATCTTGGCAGGGTTTCCCATGCAACCTTGGGGTTTTTCTCATCCAGCCTCACCTAATGAGCTGGAAAACACTTGGGACAAATTTAATAAAGCTGACTGACTCCTTGAAATACTTGGATTTTCATAAATTGTTCCTTCCCTGTTGAAACTGTTAGAAGTCCTAAACTTAGGCAGGCATGAAAATTTCCAAACTGTGCTGCTGGCTCTGTGTGCATGTGTTCCATACACAGCTGTGAGCCCAATTTGCTTGAGTTGCAGATTTAATGAAATTTTTTCAAGTTAGCACTGAGCTGTAAGAGTAAGAGAGGAAGTGGAGAGAACCAAGATTAGAAACACGGAGAGCAGAGGAAAAGCTGTACTCATAAAGAAAGTGCTGGCTACTGTTGTGGGGGTTTTTTGTAATTGCTCCATTAATAACAAACCTGTATCTCGAGATAACGGAAGGCCTCTGTGGTACATGACTGGCACAGGAAACTTTTATCAGCACTTGAAAACTACTATCAGTGCTCTGTTTTTTATAAATCTACAGTATAGGAGAATATACAGGAAAAAGGAAAAGTAAACCACAATAGGAGAGACAGACGGTTCTTTTTTCTGACATTTTCTGTGCAATAATAATAGTAACAATAAATTATTTCAATTATTGTTCCTTTGTTTCAAAAACAATTCTAAAGAGAAAAAAAATCCACATTTACCTGTATGGGCAACACCACAAGAGCAACACAGATCATAATGACAACAAGCAGCTTTGAAGGCCATATCTTGGGTGTAACATCCCCAAAGCCCACAGTGGAAAATGTCACTATGCAGAAATAAAGGGAGTCAAAGAGAGTCAACCTGTTTCCTGCTCGTTCCAGATGCTGAATTCCACAAATACTACGTAAAAAAAAATGAATAAAGACATGAAAAATAAAAACTGTTCAAGCTTGATGATTATACGTGCAGAGAACTATTTTCAGAATTCATAAGTTGCTTAGCAAAGACATTTTTTTAAAGAAAAGTAAAAATTAGTATCAAACTAGAAGTGCTATATTGTTACAATTTTAAAATGTCATTTGTAATAAAATAAACATATTTTTGATTATTATAATATGATAGGCACAACTGTTGCTAGGTTCTGCTTAATGGCTATTGTGAAGGAGAGGCGGCATATAGAACATAGTGGATTGATGCAACTCCTTTCTAAACGAGAACAAAACAGATGGTATAGCGCTGCCACCATTCAACATTTTTTATAGATATGTTTAAACTTTTTCAGGGTGGGTTTGCTGCTGTGGCCAAGAAAACTGCACATACATCTTTCTTTAAATCAATCTCTATGTTGGTCTCTGGCCCTTTCTGCAGTGAAAGTTACTGATGTGAACCACTTATTGAGAGCACATGTTGCATATTGGGAGGTTTCTGTTGGTACAAATGGGTACTGACTGTCTAGAATAAAATGAATGTGAGAACTGCAGACTACTGAATTATCAGAGGAAAGAGCATCCAGGGTCAGCCTTCACGTAGGAAGTGGAAGCTGGCAATTGGTAAGATTCTGATCACTAAAAGTACAGAGTAGAAGTACGGGGCTTGGCTGGGTCTGTAATAGCAGACCAAGTGGAGTTCACCCCTTTCAGTCACACATTCCTGAGAAGAAGTAAATGACAGCCCAAGTTAACTGGTAATTATTTTTCTTGGAATCAGCATGATGCTCTTTTGGTTTTGAGAAGCTCTAACAGAATCTCTCCACAGGTCATCCTGCTATTTCAAAATTGTTGAAATATCAGATTACAAAAATGTTTCACTGTGTAAATATATACCAGAACAAAGAGTTTCCAAAGCTTAAATGTGATCTCCTTTGAGACAGTAGAATTACTTAGATCAGTTCAGGCTTTTAAATTACATTCACCTATTAAAAAAAAAAAACAACAAAAAAAACCCCCAATGTGTGAACCACCCCAAATAGTGCTTTTTCCCCTTGGAGCTAGCAGGATGATTTTTCCTCAGAGAAACAGATAAATAATTAACAAGTCATACTGTATTCCTCAGTAATTAATCTAGAACATACTAATAATTATTTCTTCATGTATGGTATCCAGATGGTTAGAGTCCTTCATTAATATCTGCCATGGGAAGACCTTTGCACCACCAGGGAGACCCTATGTTTATAACAGTGCTAGCAGTTCTTCTGTTCTCTGTTCTGTTCTCCAAATATAATTTAGCTGTGGGCAGTGGCATTTCCAGAACATATGGATCAAATTCCCAGTTTCCTTTTCACAGTTCTAGCATTTGTAGTTTTCACACATATCAAAATGTTCTATAAAGGGTGGGGGTTTTTCCCTGTTGTTTGCCTAAGTTTCATGCTTCAGTCAGAACTGATATTTATATTCCTATCGAGTTCATCCCACATTTTTCACTGGAGTTGTAATCCAGATCTTCCATTATTTCACTATGTTCACACTTTCACTTCTGGGTTTTTTTTTTGGTTCTGGGATTTCTGGGGGCTTTGTTTTTTTGTTTTTATTTTTTGTTTGTTTTTTTGGTTTTCCTTTTTAGTAAAAGGATAATTATATTTTTGTCCCTGAAAATGCTAACAGAAGGACTGCAAGTAATTATGCTAATGAAGCTTTCTCTTGGTCTCAGACAAGGAAGCTTCTCAGCTAAAGCCTTTTCTAGTTTTAATATGAAATAATAAAGGATATTGTAAAAGGACTGAAGCATGAAAAAATAAGCTATTTTAATATCAATATTCACATAAGTTACATGTAATTTTAAAAGCAAAATGGAGATGGATTTTTAATTCTTTATTTTTATTACTACTAATTACTTGTATGCATTTTCTTCTCTCTAGTCCCCTTTTGTGGATATATCCCAGAAACACATAAACACATAACCTTGACTTCAGGAATTAAGCTCATAAGGGCCAGGAAAGCAAAAATTACACTGAGCCAGGGATATGGTTCCCTTGTAAGAGGACTGTTACACCACTGCCCTTGGCAGATTAAATATCCGTAGATGAGGTTGTATTGAACCATTATGCATGAGCCTATCATTGGTAGAAATGTATTTTTTCTGGTGCTCATGCCTGTGAAGTTGCTTGGTGTTTGTAAATGCAAAAGGCTCAGTTTTACTCCTTGTATCTGACAGGATGGATTAAAATACAAAAATTTGGGACTGTCAGGCTGTTTTTTTCTAATTTTTGAGGAATTAGAATTGTTTATTTCTTGGTCTTTTTGCAAAACCTTAACATTTTTTTAATAGCTTGATGATAGGAAAACTCAGGTCTTGAATTATTATTGTTGTTGTTGTTGTGATTTCCATAGCCAGCCCACCCAATCATACTTTAGCTGAATTGAAATAAGGTCATATACTATGAACCATTTCAGCCTCTTCTAAGTGAACAGCAGAATTCCCATTGAATTTAGTGAGATCAAGATTTCATTTTATCAGTTCTACCCCATTACAGTTTTATGTATTCCTGTTCCTTGAAGCCATCGAAATAATGTGCCTGATCCAAATTGTTGTGGATTTTTGATGTTTCTCATTGAACTTACTGGGTGTGAGCCAGAGCTTCCCACATTTAGTTAACAATAATTAAGTCAGTACGACAAGGGAGCTGCTTCTTTTTTGAAGAAGAAATTCAGCTCCTTTAACAACTTGTTGATCAAATTGATTTCTTTCCTTGAAATTATTTGCACCTCATTTGCAGTTCTACCAAACTGTACCTTGAAGCCCTTACCCTGCATATAAGGGAATGATAAATCCAAAATCAGGTTACCAGGTCTGGATGTTTTGTTGCTCTGCTGTTTGTCTTTATTGGAGCCAGAGAGCACCAAACTGCAGAAAAATCTGATTTTCAAAGAGACATCTCTGTGGGAGTCTAATTAAAAAATAAAATATTACCTCTGTGACTACTCGCCCAAGAATATTACACTTCCAGCTGACCAATAATGCCTTTAGAGAAATGTTACTCAGCATTGATAGTACATTCCCACCTGTCTGGGAATTACCTGATTACACTGCAGAGAGAGTGCAGTGGAACATCAGTGGATGCCCAAGAGGCCAAGTCCAAATGGCTTAGTTATTCCATTCCCTGCAACTCATTGACATCTTTTAATACATCCCAATTCCTTAGATGAATAATACTATCAGTTTGTTTTTGGTTTTTTTTCAGAAATTAAAGGTTAATCATTACTTTTAGCATAAATTCTGCATGTAAAAATACACATGTTCTTTTCTGCTTTCTTGTATTTCCTGACATAATGAAATGCAGTAATTCAGGCTTCATGTTTTGCCTGTTTTGATATTTTTGGTGATATTTTTATCTCCTTGTTTGCTTCCTCTTCCTCTTTCATCTCCTGAAGATAAGTAATTTACTTAGTCATCCTTGGATAAACGAAGTGATTTCAAGCAGGAAAGGAATGTACAGTAAGGACAATGCTAACACCTACTTTTTGTAGGTGTTACACCTACTTTTTTTGTGTTTTTTGTGGAGAAAATAAATCTCTGTAATAATCAGTACACAGAGAGTCCCTAGTTAAACATAAGGCAAATTCAGCACCTTCTATGCCAATTTTAGGATTCCTAAGCAGCCTTAGGAAGGCTGTCTTTTCGCAGTAGATCTAAGGGAGGCACTTACAGCAAAACTAAATTGCCTCAATGCAGAGGAGATGTAGTATTTCTAAAAATCTCCACAGAAAGCCAAACTAAGTGTCTGCTGAAGTAAAAGTGGTATCAGGAAATGTATTACAAACATCCAGAGGACAAAAGTATGATTCCAAACACTCTGCTACCACTGCACTTGAAAAACAAAAAGTAAAGAAAATAACATGTAATCTCTGAAGATTGGTAATGTTTAGTTTGGGTATTATTTGAACTTTTGAGAGTTCAATCTCTGTTTTACTGGAAGCTTTCTTTCTTGTTCCAGGAATCTTTGTTTGCATGAGTATCTTGTGTGCCAAAACTAACTCCTGTTTGTCTCTACATGCTGTTATGTATAAGCTGTCTCTATATGCACTACAGAAATAAATACTGCAGAGTAAACTAATCCCTGAGATAGTCAGTTTTTTATCATGCTGCAGAAGCACATCACAGAAAAAGATGTAAAAAGAACCATTTGGATAGTATTTTGCAAATACTCTATGTTAGCTATCCTAATTTATAACCAACCAATTGCTTCAAGTCTATTTGATATCAGTTTATATTTTCATTTGTCAGCGTTGAAAAATTAATCTGATTTCCACATTTTCACTTTTAGAGAAAATTACTGTTTACACATACAACCTCTTGATGTCTGCGTGCTGAGGATTAGACAGCAAATACCAGCACTGTTTTCTTTGGACCTGTAACTTTGAGCTCCACCTTGTGTAATTACTTTGCCATGTTTACAGCAGCTGGCTGAAGGGACTAGCTAATGAATATGTTGAAATCCACATGGATTCATTTTATCAGATTCAGTGTGATTCTGTGGCAAAGGCTCAGTGCTTCTGGTAGTACAGAAGTTACACCTGAACTAACTCACAAGAGTAGCAATCCATCTTAAGCAAATGTCCTCAGTAGTTTCTCACATCTAAAACTCTTTACAATTTCCTCATATACCAGAGAGTGGTGATGCTAGAACAAATTAGAAATTAAACTCTCATTATTTGATTGTCCTATACTGTCAATTGCTGTTCACGTTATTTTAACAATGTGTGAGCCTATTATCAGATTACCTTATGAGAAAAATTGGAATGAACTATCAGTCAACAAAATTGTTGATAGACCACTAACTGTAGCAAATATTCATAGGTGAAGTACAATACAGTGAAATACTAAAGAAAAGGACCATGTTGACTTTCAAGGAAATACAGACAAGCATTTGAGACATTTTACCACTACAGTGACTATAACTGCTTAAGAAAACTTCCCCAATCTCTACAGCAAAATAAAATATACCTATAGAACAGTTTGTTCTTCAGTCTCACTCTAGAAGATGTAATATCTCATAAATGTCTGATAAATGTAGAGAGGTCTTGCTTAGAATTGGCAAAAAGATGCTCACTATTTGCCAAAGATGTTAATATTACGCTGGTGCCAGTCTGAAGTCCTTGAAATGAAAGTGGTGTTGGGACTAAAGCTGTATTTGGAGAACACCCTGCTTTCTACATAGGAAAATAGTTTTTCATACCAGACATTATCTCTGTGGGGGGTGTTCAGTCTTCTCTAGAACATCATGTAGAGCCAAATACAGTTTTGTCCCATATTTTAAAATTACACATTATTAAAAATTAGGCATTTCCACATTCAATGTGGAGAATTACTTTTCATATAATCATTAAACATACAATTTTCACAAACTGTGGATTGAATACTAATATAACTGGAGTGACATTAAAGTGCATTTCTTTTTCATTCCCTGTATCAGATGCATATGGAAATATTGTCTGTTGACTTCTGAGTGACAATACATGCAGAATGTGAAGGCAGGTAATAACCCTACCTGTGACCTAAAAACCTTTCTGACAGAAACCCTGACTTGTGTACAAATAATGAAGAGGCAAAGAAAAAGAACAAGGGATGAGCAGGAACTGCAGCAAGTAAAAGAGTGAAGCAACAATCACAAAATACTCTGACTAATAATAAAATGTTAATCCCATCTAAAAGCCCTGAAGATGAGGTTTTATCTTGCTAAAAAGCAAATGCTTCTATTTTTTCCAAGCCTTGTGCCTTTCCTCAGGTCTTTTCTAAAATCAGTGGGGTTTTTCTAATTTATTTTCTAAAAGCAATTTCCCATAAACAATATCAAAATAGAAAAAAACATCCCACTAGTTTAAGTAGATGTTCAATTTTCATAAGGTTAATATTACAGAATCTGGTACAATGTATCATGTAAAATATATCAGATTTAAGCATTACAATGAGAAGAATCTATTTTCATCATTCATTCCCTAAAAAAGGCTTTAAATCTGTAGGAATTACTGAATTTCAGGACATAGCAAATATTAATTGCATACAAGACAGTGAAAGAAATGAGGGAGAACTGCTGACTGGAAAGATAAGGTTGTCATGCTGCCTTTAAAGTAAATCAGTAGGGAAATACCCTTGCTGTTCTTAGTTGGCAACAACTGATCTAACAAATGCAGTAGATCAGCTGCAAGGTATTCACTGACTGGACAAAACATATACTGGACATTGTGGTTTCTTAACATTAAAGGACAAAAGTTGTAACAACCTCAGACATTTTTGCAACTCTAATGCCACTTCATCAGACAGTTCAACATAAATAATTCTATTTTCCAGATAGGTTTTCAGAGACCAGCATTAATTTTCATACAACTTTTTATACAACTTTTTTGAGCCTTTTCTTTTTTCAGAATCAAAATAGGGAAGGGGAAGACTTGGATTAATTCAACAGGCTTTGAATCAAACTTTTCAGTTCTGTGGGACTTTGAACACAAGTTTAGGTACAGACGGTGAATTTACTTTCCTTACACAACAATGCCACCATCTCAGAAATTCATTTGGACTTTCTCTTCAGATGGAAAGGTCATTTTTGTTTGTATTCCGATTTTATCTTTATCCCAAATGATGGTGTTTGATGATATGATTATTACTTACCCATGGTGTCCTTTAAAAGCATTTTCCTTCCCCAAAGATCAGAACATTATATGCAGCTAATGGTTGCAAAAGCTCAACTTATAAAAATAAACTCTTCCCATACAAACTCATGTGACTTCCAGCGACTGAAGAACATCTTGTTAAGCAGAATAGGGTATTGTGAAATTACCAAGTGCATATAAATATTTGTTGAATCTGAGTGAGAACCTTCCTACTCCTGCTACCTTTAGTGGGATAAGAAGTGGAGCTGCAATTAAAGACCTGTGGTCATTGAGACTGCACAGGGAGGGTCCCTCTGTGGGCAGCCTTCAGCTCAGTGTGTTTCCACAGACAGATCTGTCCACATGTCAGCCTCTAAGACAAAAGGACCACCTGTATTTGTGTGTGCTTTCAGTCTGCCCCAGAGCTTTGATAGTAAACAAAGTAAATTTTGGCAGCCCAGCTTCAGTGTGTCAACACTGTGGCATCCAAGAGCCTACTGGAGCCTGAGGTTCTGGACTGCTCACACAAGGAGTCAGGAACTACTCAGGAAACAGAATCATGCAGTCACTACTTAACAACCAGATACTCCTCACCTGCAGAGTGCTACAGAATTAGGCGACATTCTATACCTGTCGTTCCTTGGGGAGAATAATTTAATAATCTACCTATATTTAAAAATTATACATGTTGGTGCTGGAAAACCCAAATGCAAACCTCTAATTTAATACACCCAGCATGTTATGCTTTAGAACATCATGTTTAATGTTTCTTGCAACAGTTTTGAAACACTCTTAGGGTCTAACCATTGTTATGCAAACCACCCACACTCCCTCAGTCAAATTGAACTAACAATTGAAAGCTTCATTATTTGAATATTTGTTAAATGTGCATAAGAAAAAGCTAACCCAGCATGCAGAATATTCTCTTAGCTACTGACAGAAACCTTTTGTTAATTTTCAGCTTAAGTCATGGAATATGTTATTGACAAGTGGATTTAATTTTATTGTTAAATCAAATTTCTCTCATCAGATTTTGCATTTTCATTTGATTTTTAAGGATATTCATGGATCTTCATTACACTTACATCCATTTTTACATCTCCTTGACTGCCTTTCATCTGTCTGTACTTTGAGTGCAATTTCTTTTTGCTTCTCTCATTGCTGCTATTGAAACAACTGCTTCAGGACAAGCCAAGTTACCTTACTCCAGCTGCAACATTTTATGTTTGCTAACACCATAAACAAAAAATAATTTCTTAGAAAATAACAGATAAGTAATATTGAGGAAGAATGAACTTTCTTGCAGTGCTTGTCCTGCTGTGAAACTCAAGCCAGTAACAAATACAGGCCAGAGTGGTCTAAAACTTGCAAGTGACTCAAATCAAATGCCTCTTGTCTTATCCCCTTTAGCTGCAGCCATGAGGTGTGAAGCCCTTTGGAAAGCTCACAAGTGATACTTTCCTTCCCCTTTCCAGCTTAAATTTCCACGGACTTTGAGTAATGGGAAACTTTCTGTTATCCTGCCTTCTGAAAAATGCACATACAGAAAGAGTATTTAAGATAAAAGGCTGTAGTCAGATCACATGAGGACAGTGGTGTACATTGCATTTCAAGCTGCCCTGTGGAAACACTGACCCATCAATGGTCAATGTTCTCATGGTGTTTCCCTTCAATATTCTGGGTGTTATGTGCACAAATTTGACATCATTTAAGCTCCTTTCATATGCAAAGGTGTTATAAGTGTTGGTACCTCTGTCAGTGAGGTCACCTGTACAGGAAAGAACAAAGGCCACCAGTTACTGTCAGATCTGTAACCTCCCTGTCAACATTAGAAATAGAAAATCTGACCAATAATTACAGAAAGAGCTCTGCAGTTTGCCAGCAAAGTTTGCTGGATCTGGGCTACAAAAGTAAACCTTCTGCATGTGTTTAGTTTGTCCTCAATGTAGCTGCTACATTCCATGACAGTCTTAAGGCAAAGACAGTTCCAACGGGCAGTGAGCTAAACGGAAGTATTTGCTGTGCTGCTGCTTTATAAGGGAAGTGTTCACACAGCTGCTTAAAGGGGTGGCTGTATGGGCAGACCCAAGAAAATTGCACTGATATCCAGTATGTCCATTTAGAACACTGTCTGTAGGTTCATGATGAGCAGAAAGTTCACTGCAGAGTGCAAGATACAAAGGGGTGTATGGAAACTGCAATGTGACCTGGGTTTTTTTTTAAATACTCGTATGGCATGCTTTGGCTCTTTTATTTCATAACAAATTGTTATTAAAAAAACAAGAGCACACCTGAAAATGTGTGACACATAAATAAATTTTCCTTGTTTTGTTCCTTCTGGAAAGGTATTTTTACTTCAGAGTCACCTCCTTGTTGACCTACAGTCTTAGCCAGAGACAACCTTTTGGACAATGACCAAGGAAACAACTGGCCTGTCAGAAAGATATAATTAAGCACCAGACTTAATGCTTAGGTTTGCTAAAACCAGAAAGGGGGGGAAGTGTTAAACGGAGGTTGTGTAAGGGGGTGAAAATTACAGGAGGTAATCTGTGAGGAGATAAAAGCAATATATTCTATCATGCATTACAGGGTAGACTCCTTTATGGTTTGAGTTCCTGCTTGGAAACCCAGAAATTCTTTTAGCTACTAGCCAGAGGGCTTGGACACCTTGAACTCTCTGTGTATTGTTCAGTCTGATCAGCAAGCTCTGGGATTTCATCATCATTATTTTCCTCCTGCTCCTCTCTACTTTTAACACTGGTTTCCACTGAAATCTGGTGATTTCAATGAAATGTTTTAGTTGAGTGAAAAATCCGGAACTCACAACACTTAAATAGTTTTCTGAAAGTCAGAGAAATTTTCTTTGAAACACCTGTTTTGACAATGTGCTTGCTCGAAGAAAAACTTCCATGTCTAGTAACTTCTTTGGCTGGAATTCAGATGGATCTATACATATTACTCTTTTTAAAAAACATTGATCTCACAGATCTCTTGAAAATCTCACAGGCCTATTGAAATGTGAGGCTTGACTGCTTAACAAAGACAAGCAAGTTTAGGGAAAAAAAAATAGTGTACATGACTAATGCTCATCATCTAAAGCAAGGGCACAGGTGGTGTTATAATGACCAAAAAACAGGAGACACATGAGTGAAAAAGGGAATTTCCTCAAGCAGCCAGAAAAATGGGATTAATAATCACAACACCAGAGAGAAGGCAGGGAGGAAGAAGGAAGATACTGTGCCTACCAGGACTGACAGCACATTCTATAATCTCTGCTATGTTTTGTCTGGCATGCTTTCCCCTTGATTGCTTATCCCATGGAGAATATTCAGTAAGATTTTATTCTTACTACACACACACTGCAACTTGCAAAATTAGACTTTCAGTTTGAATATTCAAGAGGAAGCATATCATATTTGCCTTAAAGTTGGCTGGATATTTTGTGCATTTTTTTCTTTCATAGTTTTAGAATATTAGTGAAGTGAACAAAAAGAGATCAAGTGAAGGAGTACAGTTAAAAGATGACCCACAATCATTCTTTTTGTCACAGGGAAAGTTAAAACAGAATTAAATTTCTTTACTGAGACGGTGTTTGGGCAGTGTAACACACTCCCCCAGGAAGTGGTCCTGGCATCAAGCCTGCCAGAGTTCAAGAACAATCTGGACAAAGCATTTAGTCATATGATTTAGTTTTTAGGTAAACCTGTTAGGAGCAGGGAGTTAGACTTGATGGTTTTCTTCCAAGTTGAAATATTCAGCGATTTATCCAATTTTAGTAAATGCAAGTACATGCCCATATGTAGCTGTGCCCTCTCATCAGTAACTTTATTTTTAACTTCTTTGCATAAGATAGTTGCATTTACTTGTTTTTCCTCTGCTCATCTCTAATGAAAAGAAACTTGCAAAATATAGGACTGTGTTTAAACCAAAAAGCAGATTAAGTGCTCATTCTCAGCAACTGACTAAGGCTTGTCATGTATGAAAGTAACTGAAATGGAATGGCACAAAGAGTTTTGTTTTGAACAATGCATGCAGTTACAGCAGACCGTAAGGTATTGGGTACCTTTAAAGAGCCTTGTCTCTTGTATGACCCCCTACTCCTTCAGCACGAGTGAACGCCCTGCTTGCTCTGCAGTGTCATTACATACAGTGTTCTGTGCCAGAAGGAACTGACAATCGCATTTCATACCTGTTGTTACCTTTGCAGTCTACAAAGTCAACCCATGGTTCTTTAGTTTTTACTAATGAACTAATTTTACTAATGATTATTTTTAGTTCCTTATTGCTGTGACTCAGGCACCTCTGCTCTAATATACACTTAAATATGGTAGAAATGTGCAATTTCCAGAAATGTGAAAAAATACAGCTGTGTTTGTGCAAAGAATGGGAGCATATGTTCAGCTTTAGGCATATATTTGAGTTCCCTTGTAAATACAGAGTTAGCTATTTTACTGAGGTTGAGGATAATACAACTCAACTAACTTATTACTTTGAATTTTTTTTAATGAGGTTTTAATTGCCAGTGGAAATACAGAACTCACCAATCAGAGTGCTGTTTATCCGGATTATCCCCTAAAGGGTCGAGATCTACAAACTACTGTTTTATGTGTATTTATCACCCAAGTATGGCATTCTGTGGCTGACTGTGCCTCTGCTCTTCACTTCTTTAAAAAACATCCATCTAAACATTATAGTAATTTCTACCAGAATACCAACTATACAGAATAGATTTTTTTTAAATGCATTTTAGATTTGATTTTTTTTTTATTTTAAAAACCATTTTAAGTGCATTAAAATCCTTCTTTTTAGATTATCTTCTATCACAACTTGATCTCTGAAAAAGCCTCTGAGATGTGCTTTCAACACGCCAAAAATTATGTTTAATACAGACACAGAGTGAGTGAATAGCTCCTGGAGGCTGATGTCAAGTTCGGTTTGTATGGCCAAAGTTATATTAAGCAACTTTTCTAACTCTTCACTTTCTGATTTGAGAAATATGAACTTTGCTAAACTTCACACCCTTAAAATATAGTTGGAATGTGAAACAGTCAACAAAAGTGAACAAAGCACTGAAGAGTTATGCTGATCCCAAATCTCCATAATGAGTTACTGCTCACTGGAGAACCAGAATAACTGATGGCACCTGATAATACAGTTAAAAGATGTTAGCATAAACAACCACACCGAATCTTTGTAAATCAAAATAAATGGTTTGTCAGCCTAATAAATCAGTCAATGAAAGATATTATTTTTTTAAGTCTGCATGCTAATGACAATTTCATTCTTCAGCCCAGAACTGAGAGTAATAATGCCAGCTACTGACTGGTGAAGTAACATTCTCAACATAGCTACTCACCATTGTTACACTTGGCATTCTATTTGCTACTGTCTAAAATGATAGAATATTTTCAAAGACAGCATGTGAATATCAGGTTTTTCTTTTTACTGCAAAGACAAAATGAAGCTAGTGAAATGTAATGCCTTCCTGTAAGGGAAGAGATGAAAGGCTGAGGATTCTAACACTTATTTTGTATATCAAATTGACCCTTTAAGGGGAACTTTACCTCCTTGCTTTTAGTTAAGTCCTCCCAAAACCAAACCAAACCTAAGATTTATTTTGCCAGTATGATCATACAGTATTTCACATCCTGTAGACTCTGGTTACACTCCAGCTCAACTTTCATTCCAGCATTTTATTTTCCTGAAGTTATTCTTATCACCCTTGTTCTGGAGGTAACAAACATCTTTTACATATGTTAAATTTGTATTTTCACACAAGGGATCTACTTACAAGCCCGTGTGTTTACAAACCAATGGAAAGCTTACTAAAAAACCTACATCCTAATAACCCACATGCATGCTCAGTTCACTTCCCTGGCTCCCTATGACAAACCCTTTTATCTGACTGCATTTTTCCTGTGAATCTTTGTCAAGTGTTGATAATTTTGGAGACATGCATATCTCAAATACATATTGAACATATTAAAATATGGTAATTGTTTGGTGTTTTTTAATGGAATATGGCATTCTATTTTTATTTGTTATTCCTTATTTATCCTTGCTCTTCAGACAATCTCTTCTAGATTTCTTCCAAACCCATGACACAGAAAGTACACTTTGTTAATTTGATTTTTTAGTTTTACTGAGACATTACGTATTCCTCACAGTCACTCTATTTTGTGCTTTGTTCCTGCAAAAGAACAAGGACAGGAATGCATTTAGACCAACTTTGAGGAAATTTATATGTTGCCTTACATTTGTTGGCAAGGCATAATTAGTTCATATTAGCAATAAGCTTGATTTTACTATCTCTCACAAAATTCAAAATATGATTGCTGGAGAAAGGACACCATGGAGAGGCAATCTTAGAACTGTATTTCTAACAGTCCAAATGTTGTATGACTCAAAATCATTTGCTTTTTTTCCTCCATTTGTAATGGTAATTGGTCTCTGTTGCCAGAACAAGCTCTGCTTGTCATGGTATCTGGTAATAGTATTATTATTCTATTGCAAGATGTCATGATAATAAAAGCTGAAATTCTCCCAATGGCATATTCAAAGCGCATAATGTTTTCCAAAATATTGTGACTCCCTAATATCCTCAATGCATCTTTAATGAAAAGTTGTCAAGATTATTGATGTAAATATTAGCAGCACTTGGTATTTGAGAGACATTTTTACATCCCATGGAAGTTTTTGGGGAAAATATTGGGAAAGAATCTGAGTGACATTTTATCTCTTTCTTGGGCAGGGGTTTGGTTTTGAATATATTAGTTGCACTCTCCTTAAACATGGATATTCTGATTACTGAAGTTTCAACACCTTCAACTGGCATTAAAAATTAGTAGAAGAGAAAGATAAAAATGTTTTAGAGGATAAAGGCTGAAACTTTCAGAATGGTGAGTGAGTACTTCAATGTCTAACTCTCAACAAGAGTAAAGGCCTCACAAGACAGGCTGAAAATTCTTCCCTGTATCAATTAAAAGTCTTGATTTATAAAATATAATACTAGACTGTGAAACTGTAATTACATTAAATGTCAAATGTAGAGGTACACACTGTATTGTCTAAATTCAGTTTGGAACTACTTATTTTCAGATTCATAAATGATCTGCAACCTGTGCTAGAAAATTAGCAAAGTTTGTAACTTGAAAAGATCACAAGTACATGAAGCTGACTCATTTTCCAGAGTGAAATATAAGAACAGAAATCTCTCAATCACACTTTTTAATTGCTTATATATATTCCAAATAGGAGAATTTACTTATAAATTATGTTGTTGACACTCCATTTTAGAGAGGCTTTGTGAAGGAAGCTTTCTGAGCTATCATTTAGTCTTATTATTTTTCACTTTAAATAGACAAGATGACTACAAATGTATCTCTCATGTTAAGAAGTTAATTGAGATTGAACCTTCTCACCTTTATTACTTTTTTTCCACAGGCTACAGTAAATAGACTATTCAAATTGTTATTAATTTCACTGGTGTCTGTGTCTAGTTTTAAATATTCCTTTACATCAGTGGCACAGAGAATTCCCTTCATGAGCCATAGGAAAGATGCTGACCTAGTTATTTTAGAAATAACTATGTAAAAAGATTAACAAAGGCAATATTATGTCACTACCAAATTAATAACTAAAGTAGCATGAAAATCACTGTATAATTATCTAGGTTTCCATGGAAACTGTCTTTGATGGGTAGCCAAAAAGACTTCTGATTGAGCTTCAATACTTCTGCTCTCCCTATAATACATGATTTCTGATCTGCCTTTCATAAACAACTAACCAGCATACTACAATCTTTAAGCAACACTCCTCAGCAGCACTAATCATCCACATGCTTTTTTCAGATCTGAACTCTTGAACGTAAATATGCAAAAATATTTTTAAAGTGTATTATTACAAATACCAAGCTATCAACAAAGAAAATTATATATGGTAATATTTCTGTGTTGTCACAATACAATAGTTGCATAAAAATATGAAAAGGCATTAATCAAAGAAACAATTGAGGGTTTTATTACATTTTTTTCAAGGTAATTTTCCATTATATTTGTTCGCCTTTTGAAAAGCCTTGTCCATTTAAGTACTAATCATAGGCATGTATGCAAATGGATCCCAGCGGTAGCAAAGGTGCAAGAAGTATGGCTATCACATAAATTTGTATTCCAAAAGAAACTCTAGGAGTTTTACCTGAAGTTATTTCATTTACATAATCTAAATTGGCAACTATTTTTGGCAACAGTGTTTTCATATGTGTTTTATAAAGCAGATTTCAGCAAAGCTTCCTCAGAAATTTCTGTACCTAAGAAAGATAAACTCTGTGTTCAGTATGTTTCTCCTATCAAAGCTCACAAGAATGTTGACCTTGAGTTCATGCAGTTTTTCCCAGAAGACAGTATTTCACATGAACTCTAGTTGAATTTGTAAATTATTTGCTCACAAATAACAAGTGGATATTTTAGGAGATGTTTTGCTGTTGACCTCCCAGAAGCTGCACAGCTTTTTCAGCATCCCCTCAATTAAGGAAGTGTTAAAGCAGTGTCTGAACTCAACCTCAGTTTTATTGCACACATGCACAGAGAAAGTACCCATCCATGCTGTCCTGGTTCCAGAAATTGAGGAGCAGGACAAGGGGATGGTAAGAGCTGGTACAATGGGTGTGGAAGGTACTGCATGTGCTACTGGCCTACTTCTAGATCTACTTGTGGATGTTTGGAGAGTGCTGCACAGGAATACTTCAAAACAGAAAACAGAGATCCCATGTTTGAAACAAGCAGGTTCCTGACAGATCTGATTTGTTTCAGAGAAGGAAGCTGCTATTAGTTTAGTGCTTTGTGGGATTCTTCTAACAGCTGAATTCTTAATTTTGTATTTTTTACAGTTACTTAGAACTTTCAATTATTGTTGTATAATATTCTGGGATTTAAATTCTACAACTCTTGTTTATTCTGTTAGCTCCTGAAACATCACATACTTTACTACTTCAGAATAATTAGATTCTAAAAGACAGAAGCACAGTCTTATCCTGTGCTGTCCTAATATGCAGAAAATCTCTCTAAATCAAACTGAGACTGGTCCTGAACACCAAGACTGCTGTACAATATAACATCACAGAAAGAACTGCAGATCCAAAAATCCATATTTTATTTTACATTACATAATCCACCAACACTTTTCATCCTCCTTAAGGCTAGGCATCTTTCTTGATAACTGCCATTGTAGGCTCCTGTCAAAATCAAAACAGAAAGGCTAAGTCGAGACCTCCATGGGGTGATTTAGTTCCCTTCAGATCACCTTCTGAGGTATTTATATCTATTTATTGATAATAAAGGGAACTGTAGCACTGAGATATCTTTTTCTCTCTCAAATTTTCTGTGATTAATCCTTTCTTGGTTGCATGGGTTTTTTTCTCTGACACATTGTTTCAAATCATAAGGTCTTGACTTGTCTTGCTTGGACTAGATCATTGCTGGGATTTGTCTAGATCATTGTTGGGGTTTGTCTTCATCCTTTCAAGCAACTTATCCCTAGTGCTTCCTCTGGATGAGAACTGTGAGTGAGTAATTGCCATTGAGGCTACAGTACTGGCATTCTACAGGTGTTCTGTAAGTTAAATGTGTGGAATCGTCCTTATTTTCTGATGATGAAAGCACTGAAGTGTAAAAAATGTTAAGATTGACATCAGTGAGCTTTCCATGAAAGCTTAAGCAAAGTTTGTACAGGTTTGAGTATGAAAAAATTAACTGCCCATCTCAAAGACTTTGCAGACACAAAGCTTCACAAGCTTAATCATTCTACACTGGTGATATATGACTAACATGGCTATAAAATTCAAAATAACTTTTAATAGATGATTCACTGTGTCACAGAAAGATGCATGAAATACTCATTCACTATTATTTGTCTTCTTGTACAGTTTACAGAAATAATTAGTACTCTATTTGACAAACAAGTGCAAACATCCATTGGCTTAATGACACAACACATATTATGACTAGGTCTGTAAATCTTGCTAGAACTCTCAACAGTGGCTGCTGAACAGTCTGTTATATTGTCTGTTATGTTTTAGTAGATGTAAAATTGCTCTGGTTACAAGGACACTGAGATGTTTAAAGAAAGAAAGAAAAAAAAATCATTGGACAGCCTAATCTGTCTTTGAAATCAGAAAAAAAGGAGAAAAAAATATCCTTGTCTG
Organism: Pseudopodoces humilis; assembly: GCF_049639895.1. NCBI lineage: Eukaryota > Metazoa > Chordata > Aves > Passeriformes > Paridae > Pseudopodoces > Pseudopodoces humilis. The sequence goes on from NC_142209.1 coordinate 9,116,047, forward strand.
TAATCTATAAATTACAGATATGTGAAAATGGTCTTACAGATTTACTGATCTGCAAATGAGTTCCATTCCCAGATCTATAAACAATTATCACCAAAGGTGAAAGAGTGGAGTAGAGCATAAATTTTGTTGTGTTTACTGTTTGTTCTGTAATAACATTGAAAATTGTCAGCTGCATACAAGAGCACAGAAGGAGCCTTTTTCTACTATACTCTGAGTGCAAAGGACAGCCTGAATAATGACATCTAAAAACTCTGAGATTAGCCAATCAATTGTAACCTCAGATAATTAATTTTTTCACTTTTCACTGGAAAACTTCCACCTGAGTTGTAAGATATAAGATGGAACATGCCTACCTGTGTAACCCACCATGTATAAGATTCTGATATGGAGATGTAAATGATGGCTTTATAGATTATGCAGATAATACAGATTATAAGGTAAAATTCATTTTCTGTGGGTTTCCTGCTAGTTATGGTAAAGTTATTTTGAAAATACTTTTTTTATGCAGACAGGAACAAAGCCAATAAGGAATCTTTCTGGGCCTCATACCATCTTGGACTCTTAAAAAAATCATGTCATTCCCATAAAAAGCTCCATTCCATCTCTGTCTATGTGTCTGCCAAAAAAAAGTGACTTTGAACAGAAAACCCTGTGTTTTAAAGCTATATTGGCTTCACAAGTGCTGATGTTGCTCTTGCAGCAGATGGCACAAGCCTGGAGCTAAGGGTGCTGTGGGGTTTCAACTGAATCCACAAAGGGCCTGAGTATCAGCTGGGAGGCTTGATGAGGGCAGGTATCAGTGGTGCCAAAAGCACACCATGAGCATTTCCTCCATCCTCTAGGGGAAAGTGCTCTGCAACTGAAGGCACTGTACTCAAGCTACTAATCCAGGCTTAATAATTTTGCTTTATTGAAGCCATGGTACTACATGGAGCAGGGCAGTATTTCTAAATGGAACCAAAACATGCTTATGAAGACTGGTGATGACTGAAAAGGTTTGCGTGTTGTTCAAGTCCTGGCTCCCATATGAGTTTGGGGGTACTGACCTGGGTACTGCTTGCCTTTGCAGAAAACACGAAAGATCAGTCTGGTGAAATGCACCCTTAAGTGGACAGATTCCAGCAATGGACTTGGATCCTCCTTCAAGGGGAAGGAACTCATATAAACTCTAAATGATATCTATAAAATTAAACACTCTCTCGAATTTGCCATAGATGTAACATAATCAAAGACAGTTACTTGTTTTGGACTGTTTACAGAGATTTCTTAGGGGGTATTTTTAATATATAATCAGTAGTATAAAGAAAAACTGTGTAAAAATGCCATTATGTGTGTTCACATAGACATGAGTCAACAATCACTTGAACATAACTCCAGTCCTAGAGAAGCTGCAGATGTTTGAACTACTATTCTCAGCCAAAAAGTACTTTGTTTCCTTAGTTACTGGGAAATACTACTGTGTGTCTTCATCTTATTTAGCTTATTTTCAAGTCTAGCAGGGTCAGTTCTAGGTCAGTAAATAATGAGCTATAATGAAGTAGTATCTGCAGCTGTTGAGCCCAGCCATAATTACAGGTGAGCTTGCCACTTCCTGCATGTTTTATTGTCAGTTGTCACAATGCCTGATGGTGAGCAAGATACATAATTTGTGCAGCATTTCAGTAAAATGCTGAAGTAGGTAGGTAAAAAAAGGTGAAGGAATACTTATTCAATAACACCTTTTATTGTAAAAAACTAAAAAGCAAAATTAAAAATGTCCAAATCCTTATGCATATAAAATTACATAATGTTCAGTCGGAGATTAAATATCACAAAAATTCATTACTGTCTGGAACAGGCAGCATTTATCAGTAAGCAGGTGTGTGGCCCTAAGACAAAGGATAAAATTGGACCATTCATTTAGCCACCAGCTAGAGCAAACTCCTCTTCTAAAAAGCAATGTGCTATGTTACACTTACTACCAAAAGGATTAGCCAGCACATAACAGTGACTATCAGAAAAGCAAGCTAGAGAAATAAAGTAAGAGAAAATCTAATTACTGTCTCCAAAATGACACACCAAATTTTATCAATGTGCTGACCTAAAGGCATCTTGTCTGGCAAAACAAATACAGGTGATTTAGCCTTTCCACACAGAACCATTTTCTCTCTTCACTGTCCTCTTTTACACCAGCTTGTACCACACTGTGCATGGTTCTGTATTCCTCCTGAGTATGAGTCTCAATTCTCAGGCACTACTAATGAGAAAAATCTGTATGTTAAGCTACAGAGCTACTGTATAGCCAGAATAATCATGTAGTCTCCTTTATCTGCCTCCAGCCCTGGCGAACACCATATCACTCTGGCACAATATAAACATGGAGCAATCAAGAGATAATTCCTGTGAATGTAAATTTAAGTTTTTCAGGTCTTGTAGCAAAACATTCTTCAGAGTAATACATTTTTGTTGTTTGAACCTACCATCCAGTACCATCAGTACTCTAGATTAATATATTCTACACTATCTGTAATCTGTATTATTAACAGCTATCCGCTGTAATCCTTAGGGGAACCTGACTCGGTCAAAATGTTAAGGCTGAAATATTGCACATTCTTTTTTATCCCAGCAGTCAGAGGAAGGTGTCAAGAGTCTTGGTGTGGGTCAACATTCTTCTGTTGATACTCTTCATATGTGAGTGACTTCTCTGCTGAGGTTGCACTCTAAGTACATACATAAAGTTCCCCCTGCTTTATCCTGTGTTTTTGAATCATCTCTATTTCCTTCCTTAGAGTAAGAAGGATTCCTTTTACCATGCATGCACATTCTGTTTCCAAACTCAGTACTTCCAGACCCAGCAGTACAGGTGCTAGTTAACACTTTCACTGAAGGGTTTCACCCTTATTTCACTTGATGGTTTCCACCAGGCCTGTTCTATCACCACATAGGAGAGAAAGAGAAGCCAACGTGTATAATAAAAACAAGGGGATTTGCCCACTTACCAAGTGAAGATGAGACATAATAAGGTAGATATTAAAATGAGAACTTGGTTAAACATTGCGGACTGTGTGCGTTGGATGGCCCGGTGAAGATCATTCTGTATTAATGGAAAATAGGTGTTATATTTGGATTTGGTTCGGTAAGTCAGGATCTGATTCTGTAGAGGAATTATGCAATATCCTGATAGCAATGCAGTCACTCAAATGCACTTACAAGTTTGCTGATAATATAGGAGGTGCAGAAGCACCAGCTGTGATTCTGTGATTATTTAAGTAGTTCTTTGTTCATCCCAGCACAATTCTGATCCTATTGCAAGCTGCCTTGAGGTCTGCTCATGTCTAGCTTACAAATTACAGGCTGCAATGCCCAAATATGGCCTTGCAGTTGAGCTCTCTGCAATTGTGTATGAATGGCAGAGTAGAAAAAGAACCATCCACTGCCATTTCCTTTATTGGCACAGTAACAATTTATACTAATTGAGATTTCATTTCATGTCTTTTTTCTAATTGTGATGCAGAAAGCAGTTTAGTAATGCTTGACCATTTGTATAACCTAAATACACATCTGGTTAGCTCCCTATTAGGGTTGGACTGTACTGCCAAAATCCCACTAAAGACAATTTACTAAAAAAATACAACTCTAGAATATTTATTTCCTTTGCATACTTACAATCATATTTTCTAAAGCATGCTTTGCCAGCCAGCAATTTAAAAATACAGGAATAAACAGGTTTCTTAGGACTGGCCAGAAAATCTGAAAGAAAAATTAACAAATTCATTAGCAGCTTTTCTAAAGAGGAATAGAGCTTCACTATTCAAGCAGCAATGAAACACATGGGAAAAATACTTACTATTAATGTGTTTCTAGCATGAGGTTTGGCTTTAAATAACATTTTGTCTTCCTTAGTGATTAACCACATGCAAGATAATTAGATAAAATAGGAACACAGTCAATTTTCACTGAAAACATGAGTGATTCTTACATTTTTATAACCAGCTTGTTTGTTTTATTGATTGTGCTGTAGTTGGAGTTAGAGGGTTTTGGTTTTGTTTGTGCCCATATAAGAGGAAGTGGAAAGTTACCTGTATGGCTTCACTCCAGTAGCAAACTATCCTCTTATTGTTGGCAAATTTCTGTTCCAATAGGCACAAACTCATCATCCACATAAGAATAAAATTTACTTTAAAAAAGTAAGAGTATTTGTGCAGCTATAAAACTGCAATGTGCAAATGTATTAAGTCAAATACATTTACCGTGATGATGAAAGGGACAGCATTAATTATTTCCAGAAGAAAGGGTATTCTCAGAATTTGCTCCCAGATATTTCCCTTCAAAGAAAAGGAAAAAAAACCCCACAATGTCACAGTCAGCTTACAGACAGTTCTGATGAGGAATACATGTGATATCCCAATGTAACACAGGGAGTCTATTCCTTACCTGAAATACAGGAACACCATTCATCTCAGATTTAAACACGTGACAAATGTGAATATAGAATATAGATCACTCTGGATCCTTTTTCCTACAGTTTTTCACAATGTACTTCCCAAGTAAAAGATATATACTTTTTAATCTCCTTCCTTCCATCCTTTGCCTTTTATCATTAGTTTGTATTTTTTCTTTCCCAACTATTTTGGAGAGGGAAGTAAGGAAGAAATTGAGTGTTTAATATTTGAATTAGAACTACAATATCAAGTTCTCTATTTCTGCCACCAACACTTCAGATCACTTCAAGGCTTTTTGGAACTTGATCTTGCTTCCATGAAATGAGAGGTCTTCCCACATATTTCAGTGAAGTGGTATTGATCTTTTAATTTGCTTACTAATAGCAACAGGATGGGGATAATTCTACTTTTTTTTTCCAAATCTGTGCAGTAACTGTGAACGATTAAATGTTGAGATGAAAATCCACATATTAAAAAAGGATTTTTGAATAGTTTTTGAATAGGATTTTTGATAGTTGAACTGCAGTGACTTACAGCTTTACTAATGTTGTGTATCAGGACTCCATCACAGGTAATGCAATAATAGTGCAGCACATAGCATGGCTGTATAACAAGAATTTGCAGTAGAGTATTTTCAGCTGCAATTACATGTTCACCCTCCATGAAAAATAACCACCTGATACAGCCACTGAAAATTAAACACAAATTCTTTCTCCATTTTTAACTCTTCACATCTGGAAGCCACTATACCTCAGGGACAAGGATTATTATCTTCCATGTAATTGCAATTGGTGGGAGTCAGACATAAAGTGAAATTACAAGGCTGTAAACTGAGGGGGGTTTGTATGAAGAGTAAAATCAAAATCAAATCTGATTTTTCAAACTTAACCATTTTGTGATTTCACAATTTCCTCACTTTTAACGACAGGAGTTTGCTCCTCTGCATTATATAAAAGGAATGTGCAGGCAAAATGCACAAGGTATGGATGGGCTCCAAGTAATTAGGGATGTATGCAGCTGTAGGATTCTGGCTTCCACATGGAAATTCATCATGAGTTCTGTAAAACTGCCTTTTGCAGTAAGAATGTATGGTGCTGCTCAAAGCCCTGAGAGTGTCTGAGCACGAGGCATATGCAAGATTGCCAGATGTCTGTGGCAAGTTTTGACAATGGAGATTTTTGATGTAGACATCTTTCAGAATTCTGGGCAAGGACAAACCCTCATGTAATACTTCAGGTTGTGACAATGCAGATTGTAAACCTTCCACTCCTGGATCCAAGTGATCAGCATCACAACACAGTGCTACCTACATCCACTGCTTTCCTCTCCATTTAAAAGCTATAAAAATTTCAAATTCACTGCAATAGTAGCATGATATGCTACTCTGACCTCATTATTCTGCATGTTGAATCATTTCTCATATGTCATATACCAGGTATCAGAAAGGTCAATCTCTTGGAGTATTCTCTCAAATGACTGCTTTATTCATTTTACAGGTTATTTGTGAAATCTTAGCAATGTGTACTCCAATGCAAACACAATCATCTTTTCATTGTTTTCTTGCTTGCTAATTCTCTGACTTGTAAAGGTCAGTTCCCTAAATTGTGAAAGTTTTGAAAATGTTTCCATAAAATAAGTAATCTGACACAGACTTACATGAACCAAGGCACCTTTGTTCACCTTGGTTGTGCAGAAAAGCCTTACAGTGGGTGAAATAACACCACTCTTGGCTTCAAGAGAATGGTGTAAAACTAGGAAAACAGGACCAGAGGGGAGGACGTGCTTCCATCAAGTGGATTGATGTGATTGACAAATTTTGTTGTTCCTTAGATTAGTCTTTTAATTCTTTCTTTTATGGGGAGTGGAATCACAAAATTGCCTAAAGTTCTCTGACAGGTATATGCAGCAAATCAGGGAAGAGCTCTCCATCCATCACACACTAATGAGTAACTTCTCATGGAAGCTGATTTGCCAAGAATTCATCTTCTGTACCCACTGAAACTGATCCAAATCACAAGCAGAATGGATGAAGTTAAAATGCTGCCCAGTAAACACATGAACTGTGATTGCCCTTTGCTGTTTTGCCACCAGTATATAAATTTTGGACTATTTTGGCCAATTATTGATTTGCACTTCTAACCTCTGACCCTTAAATAATATATGCTCCAAGGATTAAGATTAATTTTTAGACAGCAGACAACTGCAAGCCTCTTAGCATTATTAGGCACTAAGGAAAATATATATGCCATAATCACTCAATATGCACATTGAAATACAAGTCTCTAAATTCAGCACTGGCTCTGATAACTACAGAATGTCAGTAATACAAAATATAATAAAACAACAACTAAAAAATTATCCCCCAAGATATTTTCAGCTTTAGAAACCAAATATTTTCATATTTTCTTCAGTAAATTATTTCAAACGCTTTTGTTATTTTTCTGCTAAAGACACTAAAAATGCAGAGATAGAGCAGAACAAAATGGAATGAAGAAAACTGAATAAATATATTAGAAAAAAATAGCTCTTAAAGGAGAATGCAAATACAAAAATACATTGTACTCACATCAAATTATTGCATAACATTTTGAAAAGACATTCCAACAGTATCACACAGATGGATAAAACAAGTATGTAGCTATCCTATTTTTTTTCTAATTTTTTTTTAAAGTACTATCTTGGCCTAGTTTTTCTGTGCACAGTTTTAGAGGGCTAAATTTGAATTATATGTATTGAGTAGCTACAGTTTTGACATCAATGACAATTGTGTCCAATATGTTATGGACAGACAAATAAAACTGCACACTTGAAAAATCAGTGTCAAAAAATCAAGGTCATTTTTGAGAATGTGTTTTCAAATTACCATGTGCCAATGGACAGTGGAAAATAATGTGCATTTAATTGCCAACTTCCACATTTTAGATATTAGTTTGCTCATAAATTTGGGAAACAGGGCTGCCTGTGTGACAATATACCACCCTCAAAAAATGTGTTTTTCTAAACTCCCTGCTTGTATGCCAGCATGGGCACAGGTACATAAACTTTATATTGAAACATTATTCTCATTAATTTTTAATTACTGCTGCATAAAAGTAACAAATAATACTTACCTTGTAGCTTAGATAACTTAGCAACAGAGTTTCAAAGAGACTTATTACTGCCACAGACACCTTAAGTGAAGTGAAAAAAAAGTGTATTAACACCAGCTTCCAGAGAATAGATATTAACATTACAATGAAAATAAAAGATTATATAAAACAGCTTTTTCTCAGCTACAAGCATTTTGTTTGAAGCTTAGATATTGTTATTTTTCTGAGTTTCATTTATTCCTAAACAGTACCAAAATCTTCCCACATGACTGAGAGAGAAGGAAGCTGTAAATAAGGAAAGTCAGTCAGCTCTTAACTTTTTTGTAAAGATGCTATGAATGTGTGGAAAAGCAAATGTTTTTCTTATTGTGCATAATGCAGGAAGTTGAAAGCAGCAGAAATAATACAGAATAATAATTATTGGTTTTAAGTTTTAAATGCAGCTGAGTTCAATTTCCCAGCCTCCAATTAGATTATATGTGGTTAGTATATGTATTAAATAGTTTAAAATATTTAAATAGTCAAATACCAAAATTGTAAAAAAATACTTAAATCTTTATAGATATTAAGAATTTACTTAAGTTCTTCGCATAGAAAGTATTTGTATTTTAATGTGTATCATGGGAATATTCCATCAAGATGGACTCTATCAGGCTAGAGCCTGAAGTCAAGCCTCAGGATTTTAAATTTTAAATTAATGCTCCCTACAGCTGAAAACTCTGGAGGGAGCACAGTGTCTTTATTTAGAAGTAAAAAAGATGCTATGACTTGGGAAGTTATTAAAATATACAAAATTATTAAAATAGGAAATCAAAATATATCAGCTTTTCTACATAATAATTAGTTTTAGATAAACTCAGGCTTTATTTTCAAATAAATTCCTACACTTACAAAATAGACATATCAGAAAAGGTCTGTATCCATAGGCAAATAAATATCTCAGTATTTTTAAATTAAATTTAATAAAGTAATCTGGATGCTAGATCAAAAATTACTCAAACTGTGCATATTCTAAAGGTATTTTCAAGGGCTTCTTAGAAAATTGTGTATTATGTAGAGGTACAATCATTGTATTGGCATTGCAACAATCACGGTGAGAGAATATAATGGTATAACCCATCTGTAAGCTTAAATAGTAAGTTTTTTCTAGTAAAAAACTACATTTCACAGAGAGAATCAGTACAGATCAGCTGATCTTTATGCTTTTGCTGTACTTGATGTTCAAAATTTCCTTGCTGACATCAACATTTCCAAGTATCCTTTAACACCGCTACAATTCTGTAAATCACTATCATCTCCAGTTGTTACATGGAAATAATTGAACTGGTCATTTACTTATTACCTGTAATCCCCATAATGGTAAGCTTCGATTCACCCAAATGATGGGAGACCTGTTCATTACAGTAAGGAAATAAATATCAAATTAATCATAATCTGGTGTTTTAAACAAAAAAAAAAAAATAGTTGTACATGTGTATGGAAATTAGACTTACTGAAAAAAAAATCTCAGTAATGAAAACTTAAAATTACTAGTTATCTACTGAATATTGACACGTCTTATATTTCAGCAAATCATTAGGTTCCTGTGGGAAACTGGCAACCCTTTTTTGTGAATATTTTGCTATCTGTATAATGATATAAATGGTATCTAAGCCTTAGGGGCTGCCATAGCTTGGAAGAATCCTATCAATGCTAACAGACACTTGATACAGCACCACTAGAATGTATGCTCTCAATGGCACAATAATTTCCTCTTAATCATTTACTGCTACTCAGAATTGGTTTTCTTAATTAAGGGCATCCATTTTTTTTTCTACAAGGTATCAGCATTGTTGGAACTGAGATCCCACACCAGCATCCAGTCCAGCAGTTCACTTTGCAATCAAGAGAAAGAATTAAAATATTAAATGCAGTTTTAACATTCAGAAATGTAAGTAATGGCTAGAGATTTATAGAAACATCCCTACTACATGTTAAAATGCCACAATTCCAGATGGAAATGGATTTGTCTTCCTGTGTTCCCTTCCCACCACTCTGTGGACTTTCGGTTTGCTGTTTTAACTTAGGAACTCACCAATCAATTGTTCCAGGTGTGTAGTTTTGGTTGGAACAACTCCGATTTAATTCTTTACTGATAGTTGCCATACCATCCATGAAAAGTCCATTTTCATTAGCAAATGTGTATGGGAACACAGTCATAAAAACATATGGGAGGAAAGGGATATTAATTACATCATTAAGTGTTCTATGAAATGCATGCAATATTTGAAACCAAAGACAATCAATAGAGACATTTTTTAAAGTAAAGTTATTTTTAGAAAGTACTGCTGTATGTGTTCCATATTTGTAGATAATGGCCTATGAACCATTCCAGGTTGCATTTTTTTAAAGATTTCTTTTCAAATTTAAAAACAAGACAACTGAAACGACTTTGTAAAGCTGAACTAAGTACACAATATATACTGAAGATCAAGAGACCCTAGAAATCCTATACCATGGGTAGGCTGTGATACAAAGAGCACATTTTCAACAGAAAAGACTGCAGCAAACTACACTTGATAACCTCTTTCGAGGATGTGAGGAGGGCTGGAGATGCATGCAGCAGTATTTCAAGTACAAAATTGATGATACCCAAGTGAAAATACTGGCCATTATACACATGATGTTATCTTGCCTTTAATTGCTGGCACAAATCTTCCTTTTAAATGGTCATATAAGGATGTGGGAATATATAATCTGTAAATGATGACAAATATCCTTGCTCACCCTTGGCAAGCATGGTCAGCAGAAAATAAAGGGATCTGCAGCCCACAAATTAGCAACAACTGTATTTGTACCAACTATGAGGGGGACAATGCTAAATTGTACCCATTAATAGGGATGCTTTATGTCTTAAGCTCTTTCCTGTACACCTGCTGTGCCTGAAGGAGTAAATGAAAGACACCAACTTGTGCAGGCATTTCTGAAAAACAGGAAATAAATCTGATTAAAAGACCTCCTCACAGATTTTTCACTTTAAAACCAACCAGGTGAAAACATTTTCTATGGCCACGCTCTCAGCATGCCAAGTAGTTTCTTTCATTGGGCTGTGACACAGTACCTAGAATTTATTTTTTCTTTCATATCACCACATCTTTAAGAATGTATTCAAGCATGCATTTTGGTATCAAGCCCTTAGGATATCTAGGGCATTAATGGGGTGCCATTTGTTTGTCTGGAACAGCTTATAAGATGCCTTAGGGAGCCAGCAGAAGGACTTACCTGAATCTTCTGAGGCAGACAAATGTTGTTCAGAGATAGAAAACACCAACTACTCTCTTAGATGTATCACAACACCATGTAAGGGAATAGCATGTATAGAAAACATAAATACACTCTCTGGTGAATTGTACAACACTTTGATTGACGAACATGGCAGGAAAGGTGTGAAGCATTCGGCAGTCTGCAGATGTATATGAATATGCATCTTTGCATATAAATACAAAAGTATATTTGGCACAAGGTCTGATATTCAAACCTGTCCTGCACACCCAGACAGAACCATGCAGCACAATATAGTCATCTGGGCTAAACAGAGGTCTCATAAAGAAAGAAATGCAGCATACCAGAAACCATGATTAAATGGAAAATGTTAAGTCCCTGAGTTGCTAATACACCTAAATTTCTAAGGATGTGTGAGATGTTACATAGTGATCCGTGTCATTATGGAAACACACTGTGGGATCAATATAATCAAGAATACTAATCTTAAAGCATGGACATGAGACAAAATATAATGATTTCATTATTTTTGTTTAAATCCCTTTGCTGTGAATTGGTAGCTTTTGCTGTTATGTATTTTTGTCATGTATGTAATTGCTTTAATTATGAATTGTACCCACTCTTCATGTATAAAGAGACAGCGGGCTTGTGTGTGAACATGTAAAAACTTGTTACTGCTGTTACCTGCTTGCTAAGAGTGCAAGCTGGCCACATGTTGGAGCTTTGTCCAGACCTGGTGGGGGGCTTCCAGCCACTGCTGCTTGGGAGATAGCCAACATGTTCGGGCTTGCCCGGACTTCTACCCCAGCACAGAAGGCATGACACAGCCCAACTGCCTATAAAAGAGCCAGTGACCAGGGGTAAAGTCAGTGTGTTGGTGGAGCAGAGACTTCCTCTGTCCCCAGAACTACTTGCTCGTCCCTTATTAACAAATTAATAAATTGCCTTATTGATTGACCAACCAGATTGTGGTAGGCAATTTATAACAGATGGATTTCCTCATCTCCAAAACTTTATTGCTTGTCGCCTCTTACTGAAGAGACATTCTAAGGCATATGTAGAGTCAAAAGTAGTTTTTCATGGGTCTTGTTTTTCAGGGAAATTTCTCTACAGCCCTTTTTCAGATCTTATAATTTCTCATGATAAATTTTGACCAAAAAAAATCTCAAATCCATCTTCTGTACTTCCTATTCACATATCCTCTCATGCACTGCTGAATAAAGCAAATATTCTTTACCTCTCTTTGCTTTGGATTTCATTCTTGTAAAGTACAGTATTTCTCCTATTCACTAGCTTTTTTTTGGTGTTACCCTTACTAGATTTAACTGATATCCAAATATTAAAATTAGATATCAAAGTCTGTCCCTTGCCTAATGTTGCATGAAGACTGCTGGTTCTATCATCCTAAGCTTAGTATTTTCTTATGTGCTTTGTTTCTTTCAGCACTTAAGGACAAAAGAATCAAATCAAGTTAAAAGGAAGTACATTAATAAAATGTGATGCTTATTAGCATTAAAAATTGAGGAGATTTAATATTCTCAGGATACAAATACAACGGAAGTGCAGGATTAAATAAATTATCATTTTTTGCTACATTTGGTGATTAATTGTGTAACACATTTTAAAAAAACGGTCACATAGAATACCATATTGGCAATTCAGGGTGTGCTAAATCATGCATTATATCCATAAATCATTGTAAGTATAGAATGTACTTTTGGTATTACTCTTCTGAAGTGTTTAGAAAAAGAAGAAGGCTAGAAAATTATTATCAATATCGTCTCCATGAAAGCTCAGTTGCATGTGTTTGTCTGTCCATTTCTGGGATCTGGGGTTTTAAGTAATATTATTTAAGCAAAATCTGAAAATAAGTGTTGCATAAACTGGGAATCAGATATTTGCAATTTTACATAGAAATGTTATCTAATAATACATCTAAAATATATGTTTGCATAATAACATGATGCGAAGTATCTAAAGAGAGAGACAGGATTATTTTAGTGGGAAAGGAAATAAATAATATTGTTATTTTAGTTCTTATTTCCATTCACAATGCAAGACCAGCTTTGTAATTCTTTCAAAATATCTGGAAGACATAAAACAAATCCTTCATGTGTTCATTATTTATTTCTTTAATATAATTTAAATAATGCTTTGAGAGCAGTAATGAGAAAAAAAAGCCCCAAACATTACCATCCAAGTCCTTGTGTAGGATCATCCAGGAGCACACGAACTATGTATAGGAAACAGCTTAGTAGCTTGAGGGAGAAATTGAATAACCGTATTCTCAGACCTAGATTGAAAAGAAAAGAAAATACTGAAATAAGTTCAGAGGTTTTAAAGTTTCACCAACCTTCAAGGTAAAACTAAAAGGAACTAGAACAGTCCTGCAGTAAAAAGCAAATGTCTATATAAACAGTCTGTGTTAAGACTCAGCCTGTTTTAATTTAAAGACCTATGCAGTCACTTGTTCAAAAGCTATTCTATGCTGTTAATCCTTACTGCTGCCATTCTTTGAGTCTTTGATAGTTTGAAAAGTTCACTTTCTTGGGAGGGGAACCAGAACTACGCAATGCTTTTTGAGATACAGGATACAGCAATGTGAAAAGATGAATTTTCAACCATAGGCAGGGGATATGCAGTAGCAAGCATTTAAATATTATATATTAAATATTATGTTATTAAATTATATTATTTATTTATTGTATATAATATAAATAATATCATATTATATTATATTAAATATTAAAGATTTAAATCTAAAGAAGTCTTCATACAGTAACTTTGCATACAGAATAAATTAACTCTATCCCAACTTATAAAATATTAAACTGGAGTTACTTAACGCTGAAGTTGAATAACTATGCATTCAGGACATCTAAAAGTCTGATGTTCAGTCTAAAATGCACAATTGAACTGAATCAACAACTTGTTCTACAGACCATGTAAATAGTGAGATATTCTAACTCAATAGATATGCCACAAATACTATTTCAAAATATTACACTATTTTCCACAAACATAGGTTTAATGCACAAAGACAGGATTCCTTGAAAGGGATCCACATGGACACTTACTTCTATCATATGGGCAATTTATTTCACTGCCAACTGGAGCCATTATCTACTGAAGTGGAACTTTTTTTGTATTTCTATGTGATTTTGCAGTCATTAGAGGATTAAGGTTTAAATTTTCAGTACTGCTATTGAATTCAGCAGACTTTTTTTTTGCTAGTGTGAATATTTGCATCTGACTCTTAGATGTAAGCATTCATTTACAAATTAAGTTAAAACTGTTAGCTGACTAATGTTAAGTGACTGGAGGTCACTTTAGCAATAATTTTTTTCAGTCATTCAAACTGAAAGTCCAGTTTTGCATGGCTGAGCCCTTCTATCCAAAGCAGAATACTCTGAGTCTTACCCAGGTGTGACTTCCCTTGCCCCAGTCACTGCAAGGACACTGAGATTACTGTTGTGTTGCAAATACTTCAGCAGGTCTGCTGAAATCATTGTAATTACTTCTGTGGTTTAAGAACTACCCAAATGCATACCCAAAGCTGTGTGCATACATTCCCTTCCAAAGAGAGAATCACAATCATTTTATGGTAACACTGTTTTTTTTAACTTTATTCGCTCCTAAGTTCAAAATCAGCACCTTACAGATAAAACTGATAAACCAGTTTTTATGTCTACTAGTTCCTTTCCCATTAAAACTCCATCTACTAAAAACACAGAAAAATATAAAATGAATTCTTAAATATTTTACCAAGCAATTTTTGAGCAAAATCTTTGGGTTTATTACATAAAACTGCTTAATTATTTTAACTGTGACGTTGCAGTTATCAAAAAAGAATTGGATGGACTTTAACAGCACCTTGTTTCTGTGAATTAAGGGTTAAAATCCTGTGGTCCATGGGAAGTCCCACAGCTGTTACTGGCAACTGGGTTTGATTATATTAACCTAAGGATTCCTGCTCCCCTATCAGGAAGGAAGGAAGTATTATCCTATTATTTGACTTGGTAAGTGATATGATCCTCATTTGCAGCTTTTTTAAACTGTTGCTGAAGAAAACATTAATTATTTATTTGTCCTAAGCCTTTTGTAGAAGTCTGCTGGAATATGAATGGTTGCCCTAACAACCAAGCTATTACAACTAGAAAAGCAGATAATGTTTAAAAAGAACCCTAATCCTAAACAAACAAAAAAAAGCCTACCAATTTTGTATTGCCTAACTTTCTTCGGCGAGTACAGAATTCTGTTGTTTTTCTCCTGTTTTTTAGCTTTGTAAATGTTACTTTTGGTGTGAAACACTTGTTTTCTGCACTGATAATGGACTGGTTTCTAATCATCCTTTGAAATTATATGTTGGTTTAAATGCCAAAAGAAAATGGTTCTTTTCTGATTAAAAGCTACATCAATACAGTGGACTGATGCTCCAGCCTGCTGCCCTAAATCCTGAATTCTCAAATCTTAGTTCTGATAGATCTGGAACTCAGGCTCTGGATATCTCCATAGGAATGGCTATTTCCCACAGAATGGGAGGCAGGGTTTTCAAACCAGCCATGCTTTCATCTAAGGGTTCCAGTCAGCATCTCTAGAGAGTGCATTTTGTGGCTGGGGTTGTTTATAAAGCAAGGCAAAGTACAGGTTCTGTAGCGTGATTGGGTCAGTTATTAAAATACAAAAGAAAAGGCTTCCTGACCCAGTCTATCCTGGGTCACCTCTCCTTACTCTGCGTGCGTCAACACTAGTAACATATGCAGCCACCTTTGTTTGGATAATCAATGCAGGCCTAACAGATGCATTTTTTTCTCATGGAAAGATTCTTCAGCCTCCTATCTGGGGATTCACATGTGAGTTGGAAGCAATGCATGTCTTCCACTATCATGGAGATGTAGGATTTCAGATGTGGGAAGGAGAGGCACAAACACTACAGAAGGCATTTAAAACAGGTTTTCACTTGTTATTCTGGTACAAAGGAAGCATTTCATATTTGTTTGCTTCCTGTCTATTTTTGTTCTGTATTTCACATGCTGTCAATGGATCGACATGGTCTGCTTGACTTAATTTCTTTTTCTCCATTCAGAGACAGATTGCTTAAGTAGCAGGGTCATTGGCACAGAATATCTCTATGTTTTGAATATGAGTGGTGCCTGAAACTTGTATCCAGCTCTACTCATCATGCACTGTTATGCAGTTATGTATTGCTTAATGGAAATGCAATTTCATTGTGTCTATGTAACGAAGTTGTTACATACTCTTGTCTTACTCAAAAGAATTAATAACATTTCAACATCTATTTGTTTTGTGGACCAAATATAATTGTCAAATCTTAACATTTCCTTCTCAGTTTAAACAAGTATTTGCTATTCTTACAGGCACCTTTAAGTATAGCATGATATATTATATTTTTTTTCACTTCTGACTGTGACTATTTTATTATAAATTCTTAATGCTCTCCTTGCAAGCATTTTTGTAGATTAAATGTCAGATTTAGAGAGTTGGTCTAATCAGAGTGACAGATACCAGGTGAGGATTTTAGAATCACCTCCCATTATTCCCTTCCTATAGGTCACTAATATACCGTTGATTTTCACCAAAATAATTTTGATGGCAGCTGGCTTTAGGAGCTGGATCAAAATATCCTCTTAATAATTCACATCCCTGTGATGCTTATCCTTTATTCCCTCATTACTGACTTGAGACTTCACTTATTTTTTCCCTTTAAGACTTACGATTGGCTGTGATAATGCAGTGTGATCCTGGCAAGTACAAGCAAGTCATGCTTGTATGACTATTTCATTTTCTCTTTCTCTTCTTTTTTTCTTTTTTTGGGGGGAGAGTGCTGTGTGACACCTTTGAAAGATGTTTTTTATACATTGTTTGAATTTGATTAGACATTTGCTTGAAGAAGATGGAGTGGAAACTAGATTGACATGAGACATAGATGAAGGCTTGTTATATCAGTTTATCAGTTTAAACAAAGATAATAATTAATAAAGTAGTTGATATTTCAAGTTGCTGTCAAAGATGTGATTTAGATCAGGATAGTATTCTGTAGAAAGTTCTTATAAATTCTAGACCTGACTTCTCTGGTTGGCAAACCCATGTGATATTATAAAAAACTCTTTGTTGAACAGGTTTGATTTAATTACACTATCAAAAAAATTTGCTGATCCTACTGACAATTTTTTTATCAATGACAGGAAGTCCATCCTTAATATGTGAAGGAAGGTTTTTAGTGCTCTCACTGAATACTGACTAAAATCCATTATCTTTGTTTATCAGCTCCCTGGTACTTCTGGGCAAAAGATTCCTCCTGTTTCAATGGAGGGACTGAATGAGTACATGTGACTGAGTGGCAGGTTACTGTTTCAGCAGCAGCTTCTTGGAGACTCTCTTTGGGAAGATTCTGGTTCTGAGTATTTGGACAAGAATCAAGGTCTGCATAAGCAGAAGGACTGTTTGAACTTACTGACTACTTTGGCTTTGAGATTTTTCTTTTATCAGTGCTCTGATGGCTATCCACATCATTCCTGTGCTATTTAGGCACCTGAATTAAGATGAATTTCCCATGTGTGTCTAGGTAAGTCTAACAAGTAATGCATTCCCCATGGATGAACCTCCAGATTTGTTACACCTGATTCTCTAGCTTAAAACCAGCAATTAATTCCAAAGCCTCTACTGAAAATGTCAATTATTGACAGCTCAGTGCCTTTTTTCTTTCCTTTTAGAGAAATATTTTTCTTCCTACACTTGGAAAGTAAAAGAAGTTTTGCCAATAAAAATATCAAGTTCTGTGATATAAAGGTAGTATTTATTTATTGCTAGCTCTTAAAGACAGATTTTTTGGTATGACTTATTTTTATAAAAGCTTGATCTAGTGTCCCCAGTTTTGTTTGGGTATTTTCAGACTGGGACATCAAAAAATTTCTTTCATTTCTTTTTTCTGTCTTTTTCCCGACACAAAACCATGAACCAATTTCAACTGTACAAAGGACAAAATGTATTTTTTGTACTTCATGTATACAGCTATTGTAATTTTAGCTCCTTACATATGAAAGGCAAAGAGAGGTAACTTCAGTCCTGCTACACAGAAGAAAATAGAGGTCAGTTACTGCTCTTCTGACCTATGAACTCTACTATTCTAACCAAGATTGGATAATATTCCATGTTTCACCCCCCTGGACCAGCTGCATGGATGTATTTAAAAAGATTAATATCTTAGTTCCTCCACATTATTCTCTTCCATGATGGTCAATGACTTTAAGCACAAGTATCAATGAAGTTATATTTAGATTAGACTATATTGCTAAGACTGTAAGTTAAGTTTGATTATAGGTTAATGACAAGGGCTACATTTCTGAAGGACCACATCCCCAGTAGTCTCCTTTCCAATTTTTTTTTTTTCAGTGCAGATGAAATTTAAAATTTTAGGAATACTTAATAAAATAGAAGCCTTCAAAAAGCTGGGTACTTCTGCAGCTTTTCTCCTCTACCATCTTAAGTGTCCTTGCTTTACTAGTCACAATGTCACAATTTGTCAATGAGCATTGCTGCCAGATCAATGTAATTTAGTCAAGTTGATCATGACACAGAAATAAAATAATGGTTTTATTTAACAATTTGTGATGTCACTGATCCTGCATGAGCACATTATTTTCAAGTTTAAATATTTTAACTCAGAAGAAAATTAATAATAACTTCACTGTTGTCTTCAACTGATTTTGATCTTACTCAAGCATCACAAATATGCTTAACAGAAATTAATCCAACTGCTTACTTGATCTTTGGTTTTTGATGAAGAAGAGCTTTAGTCTCTCTTTAAATGTATTTTCATTCATATAGAATTCAACTTGCACCCTGAAACAATAAAAAAGAAAGTATTAGGACTGGCTATGAAAGATAATAAACCAGTATTTCAAAAGAATTTGTTTCTCTTATTTCAAAATAATTTGTTTCTCTAATCACCTATTCTTGATATAAAACTGGAAGGACTTATAGTGAGTGTTCAGCCAAAAGCTCACTATTTGAATGACTAATGTTGAAAGTTTTAAAAAAACCCAAACCAAATAAACAAAAAACTTCATCACCAACAAGCAGAAGACCTTTAATTTATCCCCTTTACATGCAGAATCGTTTTCATATTACTTGGACAGTCTACACTGCAAAATAAGAATTGGGATTTTCATTGGATGACCATTCTCCTATTTGCATGTTAGAAGGGAAGATTTCCTTGATCTCCAGGTTAAGCCTCCCATCTCAGTTTAACTCCCTTCCTGTAAAAGTGCCATTTTAATGATCCTTCTTTTTTCTATCTTGTTCACATTTCTGTTAAATGTTCATGTCTCAGTGCACTTGTTTGTCTTCACCTATAAGCAAACACTTAGTCACACTATATTGTACAGAAAATAACTCTCCTCATGATTATATTAAAGCAACAGGGGTATCTTTTCTCCATTCCCTCAGATCTGCCTGGCTATATTTCATCTTTCTGTCCCTCAGTTCAGCCTGAGTACCACACATGCAATAGTTATATAGCCTAGAAGAGAGAACTGTTGCAAGGAATTGGCCAGGGAGGAAGGTGTGTATTAGTTATGCAGAAAAACTCAGCCTGTTCAGAGTTGTGGAGATCCAGTGCTTGCTGGAAGATGAGAGCAGCATTAGGCTCGTTCTCACTGAAGTCCCTGCTCTACCCAACTTACTGAATCTCCATCCCCAGCCAGTTCTCCCTCAGCAATGAATCTATGCCAGCACATCTGTGCCTTCCTGAGAAGTCAGAGCTCAGCTGGAGAAGGTCTATTATTGCTAAAGAATAAAGAAACACCACATAAGTGAGTTATTTCCCTACATCTCCCTTTCTCTGTAGATCATCATGTTTTGCACAGCTGCATGTACTTTTTCTGCTCAAGCATGCTTGAACTTTATTTCAGCATTTCTTCTCAGCAGTCTTTCATCAAATAACTGTACTTCAACTACTTGGTTTTATATGTAGTCATAATTTTCTAGCAGAATCCTGACTTTAGTTTTTCCCTTCTTGCATGTGAAGCCTTTTGCTCAAATGATTTTTGTACAATATACTGTTATCTGTAGTGTCTCTCAGGTTGTCTATACAAGATATTTCCGTACACTTAAGGAGTTGGAGGGTTATTTACTTCTGGGCTTAGAATGGGTGGCATCTCAGGCAATGTGACTTTTCATGCCTGCTTATTACCAGAAGTTTAGGCATATCACTTTGTAGGACAGGGTCATAAAAAGAAGGCTCTGTGATTCACTCAGTGAAGTCAGTTAATTTTAACTAGTCATTGCCTTTGTTGTGTTTTATTGTAGTGTTCCTTGTAGGATGGGTAATCACACTACTTCCTATTCAGAGGAAGCACAAACAACAATCTGATTTATTTTCCAAGGTACTTCTTGTCATTAATGCAGTGACAGTTTTAGTGGGAAACATCTCCCATTATTGGCAGTTGCCACATGCTAAGTGTACATAATCTTCAAGGATATATTTCAGGAGGTAAAAAAAGTGGCACAAGCTTTTGAAGTAAGGGATGTAAGGGATGATCTTGAAAAGATGCATGGTGGTTTGGTTTTTTTTAACACATTTTGAATTAATCTACCAGAGTTTTGGTAAGAAAATTTCAGTAATCACTTATGAGGAAAAGCAACACGTTAACAGTGGGCCAATATTTAATGATAATGAGGGAAAAGGATGTGGGAGCTAATCACCCTCCTATCACCAGCACTATGAATTACTCTGATAGCCTTCTAACAGCTGTCTACTTGGCTTTTCTTAGAAACCTGCACTCACAGCAGACTGGGATTCCACAGTACAGCAGTTTCCATGGCAAAATGGATTACGAATGCTGCTAATGCCACTTCTATGGCTCCTTCTCCCACCCCGGACTTTTTTAAACTTTAGTAAAAACTGTAGTGGCCTTCTACATTTGCAGAAATGCATTACCCACATCTATAATCAATGCACTCTCCTGATACTCTGGCTACTAGAGAATATTTCACTTTGTTTCTTAAAAGATGTTGTTTACTAAGTTGACTGGCTGAAGGAGCCCCTGGCAAGGACAGAAATCTCTAGATACTGCTCTTTCCCAAGACTGCTTTTTATTTCTAAGGAGAACACTCATTCTACTTGAATGAGTGAGAACATTAACTTTTAATGGTTAATATTTTACCTTAATTATTTGCTCTTTTCTGCATTTTTCCCACTTTGAAGTGTAGCCTAAAAAAGGAGGTTTTTGGGAACCTACAAAAAATAAATTCTTATCCCTCCATTGAAATATTGAGAACGTTTTGTAGGAGTAGTGGTAAAGGGCTTGAACAAGATTTTTCTGGACTAAATTAGTACAAGTTATTATGGATGTTTCAAGTGAGAATTGAAATTCTTGTGACACACATATAAAACTTGATTACTCTGTTGCAGGATATTTGAAATTTAATTCCAAGTGAATGGTTTTGACAAAATGGCCCACCATGTACATCAGGGTGACAGTACATGTACACGCAGCCTGGCATACAGAATAGATTTGGGTATATTGTGTATTTATAGTGTAACTTGAAAGTGTAGTTTCAACAGTTTGTGCTTCAAGTTTATCTTCCTGTAAAAGACAGTCCACCCTAATCAGAAGGAAGTCAAGCTGAAGGATTAAAATGCTATTCCTTGATGGTGGCTGCAGGGAGAGAAATGGTTGATGAATATAAGGATTTTGTTTGTGCAGTCAGTTAATAGCTTCAGAATTTTACATGTAGTTGGCATTGAATATTCCATGAAAATCTACTTTTGGAAGTTAAAAGAACTGGTCTTATGCTTTACTGACTCTTACTTCAGCTCTGTTGAAAATGCAAAAAAACCTGATGCACCTGTAGAAGAACTATGGAAGTTATATTATTGTCCTGAAAACACAGTGTGGTGCGTTAAAACACAATACCATTGGTACTGGTCTTCACTAGTTTAAACCCGAAACACATTGATATCACTGAAATAACTTGAAATCTTTCAAACTGTAAGAATCATCTTGAAGTACCCCAAGTACACTGCACTGTTATAATTCAGATAAGATGCAGTTTGGGAAGTACATCTTAATGCAATATAAAGTGTAGCAGGAAAATCCTAATTCCTGTCAAGGACACTAATGCAGAGCACTGCTGGTGGCTGTAAAACACTGTGACCAATCTGTCTGCACTCTGGCTATTTAATTCATTTTTCCTGCATTTTTCCATTACTATTTACAAGGTCATTCTAACCCCATAGCCACACTTTACTATAGTAACAGTATTATCTTGTACCCTCAAAGCTACAAATCGTCTTTCTTTCATGTTAAAAACCAGATTGGGCAGAAATAGTCACTTCAGAAATTAAAGTATGAGCTGGATTTCTCACTACATGCATGCCAAGAGCTGTAAGTGTTTATGCTTACTATTTATTGATGTTGGAATCAAGAAAAGGTATTAAGTGTACAAACAGAGCCAATCTGAAGAAAAATATTTACATTTATTTAAATACATTGTTTTAGAAACGGATATCTCACATTTTTCCTACAAAGAAAGCCTAGTAATAGAAAAACAATATTGGGTTTTTTTACTGGGATTTTCCAATTCAATATACGTGAAATCCTGTTAGACTTCAGACCCTAGCTACAGGGCATAGACGGGTGCTTAAAAATGAAGCACCTGAACTGCTAAAGTGAACTGCTATTATCAGATCTTATTTTACTGCAATAAAAAAAGAAATAGGCTTCTTTTTTTTTTTTCTTATAGCTTTCATTAAAAGGATTAATGTGTTTTAAGGATGACTGTCATGGGTAACACTTCTATTTGAAGTTTTGCAAGTTCTGAAACACCCAAAATTCTGCTTTAAAAGCACAGTAAGCATGCTTATTGAAGGTGTTTGCTATGCACTATGCTGATGAAATCTAAATTTTGCAATATGGTCCTGCACTTTCTTAAATATGATTCTAGCAAGTGCAGAGTACTTAAAACTGACAGGTATAAGGTCATTTTGTGATGGGGATTTTTATCAATTTAGTAGGAACCAACCAATAAATAATTTCAAGAACTCTGCAGAACTGTGTGTAATAGTTGTCTTGTAGATTCTTTATGTATCTAACATTCGTAAACTACATGACAGAACACAGGTTCCACAGGGATTTTTACTTAGAAGCTCCCTTTCATATCAGTGAATCTGAGTTAAAATCTTTCATGATGTGTTTCCAGACATACCTGTATTCACTTGACTATGTAACTGGATGTTAACATAAGTAATAGATTTATAGATACCAGGTGTTTCCAGTGTCACTGTAAGTAATTCTCTGCATTAATGAAACACAAATAGCATAAACTGAGCTAATAACAAACTGTAAAATAAAGGATTAAGGATGCATAAATAATCTTAGAGATTAGAACTGTATCTTGTGCTCAAATTCTTTCTAGTGTCTCCACTCCAAAAGTGCTGCTTTGATTGAAACAAAACTAAGCATCAGAAAACTGGCCAAACCAAATTTTTCAGGCTGCACAAAGTAAAAATTTGTACTGGAACCACAAAAAAAAATAACTTCTAAGTCAAGGCAAACTTTATTTAACTGTTCAAACATCAAAAAGCTAAAAATTCAGCCCCTAATTAAAATTCTTTACAATTTAAGTAGTACATTTGTCTATATTTTTATGGATATAAATAGAAATGTGTCTTAAAATCTGATTGTAGGCAGCTTCATGCTCATTTTTGCAATCAGCTGGCCTCAGTTACAGAAAACTGTCTTTGTGAAACCAATACAGGTCTATGGCAGCAATTTAATATTACAGCAACAGAAAGAGAAAATGACATTATCAAACATTTCTGTGGAAAATATCTTAATTTTTTCATTCCTTTAAGGGAAAGATTTTTAAGGGAAGCCTAATAGCAAGACATGAGACTTAGCAGCAGGTAGTATGCATATTTTTCAGTCAATTAATAATACTTTTTTTTTAATCCCTTATTCACAGACTTGCACATTCAAAAAGGAAATTATTGTCTCATTCCTGCACTCATGAAAATCCATCAAGAATTCATCATTCTAGAAATGGTGCAGTAATAAAAAGAATGAATTTGCAATCTGTATTGTCATTAGAAATTTTCTTAAAGGAGAAAATACTATGATGCTTTACTATAGGAAAAAGAAATTTCTAAGTAGTTTCCCTCATACACTTGACTTTTTACTGCAAATATAGTTTTTTGTTGCAAGACTATTAGCTAAGGTGAGAAACTTACTAAAACAAATGTGAATGATGCATTAATAGAGCACTTTGAAGCTAAAGTTTGAAAGAAAACCACTGAAGGAAGATGCTTGATAAATTTAGTAGATTTTTTTTATTTAAACATTTTTCCCCATACAAGGTGAGGAAATGGATATTTTAAAATATTTTTTATTTCATGTAAAAATAGCTCTTTTTAACTTCTGGGCAAAAATACTTCACATGTAGGATATATACAGCATAGAGCTGCTGCAATGAAAATCCATTATGCAAGGCTTTTTTACTGGCTAAGTCTGAGTAATTGGATATGCTCCATGAGTTTGATTCCAGGCACTACTAAGTTTTATGGAGTTGTGCCAATTAACCAATACTGAAGAGCAGGAAGGTTAATTTGTTGCTTTTCTTCTTTTTATAATAGTGGCAACTACTTGTCAAAAAGAGACTTGAAACAAACTCGTTGAAATCAAGCGTCCTGTGATAACTCCGTTCTGTCAGCCTGGGTTTGACTCTGTATTACAGCATTAGGATCAAAATACAAAGTAACCCGTTGCAAGCTATTTTTTGGTACTCTATTCCTCTGTATCACAACTGCTCGTCCCTTAGCAGTTGTTGATCTTCTAAAACAAAGATCCTTCCCCTAAAATGCCATCACTCTCCCTGTTGCCTCTGTGATAGGTGAGGCACACGCAGGGTCAGGCAGCTTGCATGAGCATCTCACACACAGAAATTAATGTTCTTAGAGTAACAACGTGTCTCAAGTTGTTGATCTAAAATTTAACAGTACTTTCTACTACAGGATTTAAATGCTGATCATTGTACACCTTTCATTTATTTATTTTTGCATGCCAAACTTCTGTATGTTGTAATATTGCCAATTAATTGTTACCTCAGTAAGACTCTTGTTCTCTCAAAAAAACCCCATTAGTTATTTTCCCAAGTAGACACACCTGTGTCTACCCTGAAAACAGTCTGCAGGGTCAGGGGTAGTTTCAGGAGTTTTGTAGCCCTCCATCTATTTGCCTTCTTGCCCCAGTCTCTTTCTTTGGTCCTCTGAAACCTTTTCCCTACTATTTCACCCATGCTCAGTGTCCACAATTTACTGTCCACAGACCTCTCATTCCACCTCCTCCTTCTTCCTGTTCTTTCATCCAAATTTTAAGAAAACTTTTAGTCCCTTCTTCCACAGTTCCTTTTCTCTAGTTCCTTCCAGATTTCACTCTTTCTTTCTTGCTTTGTGAACTACAGAATTTCACTATTTGACTTGAAAATGGTACCCTGACCCACCCATAGGGTTTTCTCTTTGCTCTAATTCCCCACACAGAGCTTTGCTTTCAGCATATCTTTCTTCTTTACAATCTCACCATCTGGAATTGTAACTCAGGCTCTGGACTTTAATACTCAACGTTATCATTTCATGACTTTGAGAAATCTGTCTTTTGAGATGTTTACCTTTCCTCTCCTCTTTCAACTTTCAGTCTACTTCCACTATTGCACATTAGGGTAGCCAACAAATATCAAGGCTTTAATAAACTCGGCAGCACTGCCTAGACATCACATGTGAATCTCAGTTTTGGTGGTATGGCCCTTAAAAATCCTCCTTCCTCAAGCCCAACAAAAACTTAATTACTAGTGAAAATATCCACTCTATGTCCGCAATAGATGGATGGTAGTGATGGAGTTGAGTCACTCCTACCCAAACACTTAACATGTGATGTTATTTCTCTGTAAATTTTATTTAAATAAGTTTTGATTCCATTTGCTCCCCATTTAACACTTCTCTCTTACAAAGCTAGCAGTAAACACTATGAGGGACATTGTCATGGAGATTATCCAGATAAAGACAGAAACAGGTGGTCAGAGAAATAACAGCCTTAAACTGTTCTGGTAGATTTTGTTATGTCTAAAGAATTACATTAATAAAAACCTTAGACATTCAGTGCTTACTTTAGATATGGCAGTTTACAGGTCCATACACTTTCTTACATATAAAGAAATACCTGTGAATGAAACATACCATCTTTGCTTGTTTTTTGGTGGAGGTGTAATAGTCCAGAGCTTAAACCAGCAAAACACACTGTGTGAACTTTGCTTTCCCATTAATGAGAGAAAGGATAAGCCCATGTCTTGACCTTAAGAAATGCTGAGCAAACTCTTGTCACTTTGGTCCCTTGCAAGTGACTCGATTTAGCTTCTGATTACCACAGAAATTCAACTCACTGTTTACTTAAACTCTATTTCTCATCTCCAAGTCTCTGACTGTTCTGTTACTCCTCTTCTTTTACTTCTTTTACTTATTTTTCAGGATTTCATATTTTCAAAAACAGCAAGTAGAACAAGGCTGAGCATCCTCACAGATTAGATGGCTAATCCCAGTTTTATTTTTACTTTGAAATTAAGAGATTTAATTTTCTGAAATCATAGCAGAAGGAAGAAGCAAAAAAGCAGATGTATAGAAAAACCAAAAAGGGAACAAAAAAACTTTGTGGGTGAATCCAAATCTGTAATTTTTTAAGTATCACATGACCAAGTGTATAATATAATTTTAAATATGACTCATTAATATGTTACCTGAAACCAGAATCCTTTTCCTAGTAGATGTGATCCAATGCACACTGAGATTAATGGAATATTACATTCACTTAAAGCTGAGTAAAATAATCAAATAGTAAAAATATTCAAACTAAATATTATCCTACTGCTTTAAGCTTTTAATTATTATTTTTCTCCCAAAATAAAGGTAATTTTCTTTCTATGTCAACTGTACAATGTATTTTACATAAAACTGGGAGGTCAATGTGAGATTCAATAGAGCATATCTATATATTGACTCTAATATAATCCCCCAATTTATTATTGACACCATCTTCTTCTATTACTACTGTTTGCTAGCTTTTCTTCTTTTGTTCTTTTTTACTGTATTATGCTAGTTATACTTGGCAGTCTTCAATTACAGCCAACAATTTATTCAGTGTTTCCTGAAATAAATGCACAGTATAATTATATCAAGTCAGAAAAACAAATTTCAAAGGCTTTGGGGTTTTTTTCCAAACTCAAATATTGGGATTTACTTAATTAATCTACATTTTTACCAATGATATAGTATATTATAGGGGAGTATTAGCTGCACCCACACAAAAGGAAATGGAACTTTATGAAAAATGGTCTTAAACTACAGCATTCAGTGTGAATTTACATGAACTTATAGGGAGTCTTACCCACTGATTAACATTTCATAAGGAGAGAAGTTTCAGAAATGCAATGTTCTAAGATAGAAATGTCAACATGTCATGTCAAAAACATGTCTTTTCTCCCTCTGAAAATTGTTTTTTCAGTGAGGTAATTATATTTTATATTTTCTTTACTGTTCTTTAAGTAGAAAATAGACTCAGCTTGTCCAAGGACAATGTATTCATCAACCAAAGTATTGTTTTGTTTTCATTTCAATTTTAGTATTACTTGGGATTTTTAACCCAAATAAAACAGAATGTGCTTTCTATATTTCCTGTGATGTGATAATAAGGATACCTCAAAAACTAACTCATTAATTCCCTCAAAATCTGTTCACTCTGCTGCAGAAAAAATCTTGCAGGTGAAATCCATCTCCAGTGAAAGTTTAGTACTCAGTCCACAACTCACCCATGCCCATTCTGCAAAGGCAATCCAGGTATGAGCTACATTTTCAGAAACCAGTGGACTTACTGCCAAGCTACAGGAAAGTATGCAGTCAAATTCCTAAGATACAATAACCTTCATATATTTAGATTTGACTTAAACAGAATGAAGTTTTAGTCTTCAGTGCTCTCATCTGTAGTCTGTGTGTGCATCTCCACACCTGTGATACCCACATCTTTGATTCCGATTATTTGACCTCTCCGCTGTTTCCTTCAGATGAGAAAATGCGAAGGAAGTGCTCAATTTCACTCCCTGTTATCACCTTTGCCACTTACTCCTTTCCTCCCATCCCTAATCCTCACAACTTCCTCTTCCCACCCCCCAGCTGTCAGCACAGTTTGCTTTGTCACCTCCTCATCCCCTCCAGAGAGGGATATGATGAGTGTGGAGTAAGTGCCAAAGCAGCTCTCCAGGGCCCTCTGCAGCAGTCGCTCAGAGCAGCTCATACAGCACAAACTGGGCTGGCTGAGATGTGCTATGTGGAAGGTAAATCCTTGTACATATCTACGCCACAATGTAAACAGGTTTATTTACATAGGACTGACAAGTTAAGATTATTGTACTTCCACAGAAACTGCCTGAAAACTGCTTGACAGGTGCCTTGTAGTGCAACAGAGTGTAAATAAAAGTCTGTGAGTCCAAATCACTATTGCAGCAGTAATCCACAAAGGCCAAAATTATAGCACTTATTATTTCTCCAGCTGTGTCTTTAAAAAAACCCTGCAACTAGAAGATAAAAAAACAGAAACACAAAAGTATGAGAAAAAATTGTTACAAAGTCATGGCAAGCAACCACAACAAAAAGGCTTAAACACAGGTTGGTGGAAACAATAGCAAAGCCTTATGATATGGCAAATAAAAATAGCTGCCCAGGATTTCAGTGTCTGTAGTAGCAAGTACACAATGTCATCGGGCTCAGGCTGCTGGAACAGAGGGGCACAAAGTTCCTTGCAATCTGCAGAGCAGCGAAGACAGCCTTGAAATGAGGACAGGGCCAAGCCTCAAGCTTTGGTTTGAGCTCGCTATTAGAGATCTGTTGCCAGTCTGGCAATGCAGAGCGGTTCATGGGGTGAACATGAGGTGTATGACTGAAAAAGCAGGCAAGGGTATTCACAACTTGGGAAATGTGTGTGTGTGTGTGTTTCTGTGTGTGTTCAGCATGGACTCTTTTATAAGTGTAGATTTAG